>NC_041391.1:1210684-1280553 GCF_002162155.2 Triticum dicoccoides | reverse complement strand
CGCCAGCGGCGGAAATGGGGACGGGTCGGTGTGGCGCCGAGAGATGCGGCAGATCCCGACGGCGGGAACAAAAGGGAGGCGGAGGAAGCGGGGCAACACGACGGAGAGCGCGGACGAGCCACCACCAAAACACTAGATCGAGCGGCGAGGCGGAGCTCCAAATCGCCATGGCTATCTCTCTCTCGCTCGACTCTATTCGGGGTTGCGTGTTTGAAGTCACAAAGGGGCTGGGAGGAGGAGGGTGACATGGGTTGCGATGGAAAAAATAACGGGTCAACCACACGGGCCCAATAAGAGAAACGACACAAAATAACGGGTCACACACGAATCTCAGCACACAGATCGCACGGCACAGAAAACGGATGAAAGCGAATTGTTTTCATCCGGATGTAAATTAGCAGATCATTTATTCTATAGTCAGCTCAATAGTCTTTTTCAGGAAAGGCCTAAATTATTTTTAAATCGAAAGGCCCACAATCTTAACGTGACTTGGTAGAAGACGTTTTGACTTCTACGTATAGAGATCCATATTCTTTAAAGCTGAACCGTTTTTGTTGCTAGTTAAATCTCATTACAATCTGGTCCGTTATTTTTCTATCGTTTTAATAACATAATAGAAGATTCATGGAAATGGTATATTTTATATTTACCTGCCTAGTAAGATATAATATCTAGGATTTGTGCCAACTAGGCGTCGGTAAATCGTGGCATCTCATTAATGGAAGAGCGGGTCATTTGTAGTATCATAATATTATACCGTTTTGTAGAATGTGAAACCAGAAAAGTTAAACTTAAATATACCATGTCCACAAATTAACAATGAAATTTAACAAATGAATAAATAAGGTAGTCAAAGATACTAATCTATAATACTAAGCATTGGGGAGTTATGATCCTATAATGATCTCCGTTTTGACCTGCCTTAGGTTTCATATAAATGTAAATGGGAATTGCGAAATTTTGTAGCTTCAACATTCTTACAAGCAATCATTGTGATTGTGGTGTGCTCATGAATGCTGTTGGTGGGTGAAGTGTTGACATGCATGGTTATGTGATTGGTTTCTGATGCTGATACGTAGAATCCGATGAACAAAATCGCCGGCGGCGGAAATGGGGACGGGTCGGTGCGGCGCCGAGAGATGCCGCAGATCCCGACGGCGGGAACAAATGGGAGGCGGAGGAAGCGGGGCAACACGACGGAGAGCGCGGACGAGCCACCACCAAAACACTAGATCGAGCGGCGAGGCGGAGCTCCAAATCGCCATGGCTATCTCTCTCTCGCTCGACTCTATTCGGGGTTGCGTGTTTGAAGTAACAAAGGGGCTGGGAAGAGGAGGGTGACATGGGTTGCGATGGAAAAAATAACGGGTCAACCACACGGGCCGAATAAGAGAAACGACACAAAATAACGGGTCACACGAATCTCAGCACACAGATCGCACGGCACAGAAAACGGATGAAAGCGAATTGTTTTCATCCGGATGTAAATTAGCAGATCCGTTATTCTATAGTCAGCTCAATAGTCTTTTGCAGGAAAGGCCTAAATTATTTTTAAATCGAAAGGCCCACAATCTTAACGTGACGTGGTAGAAGACGTTTTGACTCCTACGTATAGAGATCCATATTCTTTAAAGCTGAACCGTTTTTGTTGCTAGTTAAATCTCATTACAATCTGGTCCGTTCTTTTTCTATCATTTTAATAACATAATAGAAGATTCATGGAAATGGTATATTTTATTTTTACCTGCCTAGTAAGATATAATATCTAGGATTTGTGCCAACTAGGCGTCGGTAAATCGTGGCATCTCATTAATGGAAGAGCGGGTCATTTGTAGTATCATAATATTATACCGTTTTGTAGAATGTGAAACCAGAAAAGTTAAACTTAAATATACCATGTCCACAAATTAACAATGAAATTTAACAAATGAATAAATAAGGTAGTCAAAGATACTAATCTATAATACTAAGCATTGGGGAGTTATGATCCTATAATGATCTCCGTTTTGACCTGCCTTAGGTTTCATATAAATGTAAATGGGAATTGCGAAATTTTGTAGCTTCAACATTCTTACAAGCAATCATTGTGATTGTGGTGTGCTCATGAATGCTGTTGGTGGGTGAAGTGTTGACATGCATGGTTATGTGATTGGTTTCTGATGCTGATACGTAGAATCATGTAATAAGTGTGATGTTTTGCTTGTGCACGTATTATATTTAATTTGGCGGTGGATGACTTCCGTGTTGATTTGATAAATTTTTGCACATGCATGTTACGTGATTTATTGGTGCCATCCCTAAGTTTCAAGCATTCAATTGATGTATCTGTGTAGATTCGAGAGATCAATTGGATGCCCATTACATTTATGTTACAAAACCATTCACAACAACCGTACTACATTACATATTTATTTTAATATTTAATTGTTATAACTATATAATCAATGATCAGACTACTCAAAATAGGATATAACAGCTAAAATTTGTGCCAACTAGGATTCAATCTTACATGGCATGTCATTAAATGAAGCGTGGGTCACTTGTAGTTAAATAATATGATACTGCTCCATAGCATGTGTCGAACGAGGAAAGGTTAAAGTGGAATATAGTTCGTGAATCAGCATTGAAATTTCACAAACACACAAATAAGGTATTCAAATAAACTAATCTATATTACTAAGCATTGGGGAGCGAGGATCATATTATACTTCCAATTTTTTCATGCCTTAGGTGCTAGAAAGTTAATCTAAGGCGCATATAATTTCTAGTTTTAACTATCTAATGACCGCACAACATTATTGGGGTGTGGGCATGAATGCGGCTGGTGGGTGAGGTGTGAGCAAAAATATTTATGCCATTGGTCCCAACTAGTTAGTTATACCATTGAGGAATAAATGTTTTTTGAATTATGCATGTATTATCTTTAATATTATGGTGGATGAGGTCAGCAATGACCGGAGAAACGAAGATGCATCCAAGTTGAATTATAGATCCCATATTTGGTTTTAAACCATGGAATCAATGGATATGAGAAAAATCAATAGACCTACAAGATGTTTATTCCATGTACGTTTCCAACCACTCACATTGATCATCGTACATGCACCTTTATCTTCATCGATAATTTATCAATCTAACTAGCCATACTCAAAATTACCAATAACTAATCAACTTAAATATCCACCATGTGAAATAAACTTAGATGTCCATGCACAGATTGATGGGCCTAAATGGCAACACATATCACCATGGAAAAAATTAAGTGGCATTTTATTTATTATAATTATATAATAAATGATTAGAACAATCAGAACATGATATAATAGCCCGGGGTAGTGCAACCTAGGCATCAAGTTGACGTGCGATCTTTAAAGAAGAGCGGGTCATTTGAAGTATCATAATATGATACCATTCCGTAGTATGTGGAACCAGAAAAGTAAAACTGACATATACCATTTCCACAAATTAGCATTGAAATTTTACAAACGAATAAATGATGTTATCAAAGATACTAACCTATAATACCAAGCCTTGGGTATCCAGGATCATATAATAATCCTCCTTTTCCCTGTATTAGGTGCTTAAAAATATCAACAGGTCAGACAAACAATTTGCAGCTTCAACATTTGAACGAGCAAGCATTGCGATGGTGTTGTGCGCATGAATTGAACTACTGGTTGAAGTGCTGACTCACACGGTTATGTGATTGGTTTCTATTACTGATATTTATAATAATGAAATAAGTGTGATTTTTTTTCTTATGCGTATATTATATTTAATTGCGTCGTGGAAGAGATCAGTGTTGATTGGATAAATATGTATGCATGCCTGTTACATGATCTGTTGTAGTCATCCGTAATTTTCAAGCATTCAATTGATGGATGTGTGTAGATTCGAGAGATTTATCCGATGTCCACTCCATTTATGACACCAGACCATTTACAGCAATCATACTATACAATCATCCTTTTCTTCATCCATAAAAAAAATTGATGGGGCGCACCCAATATTACACCCTACGAATCGTCTAAATTTAGCCACCACATGAGGCAAAACCGAATGACCATGCGAAGATTCATAAGCCTAAATGGCAAAACATGTCACCATGGACATTTTTGTTTGCGTATTTAGTTATTATAACTATATAATAAATGATCAGATTATAGAGAAAATGATATCATAGCTAAATTGAGTGCCAACTAGGCTTCAACCTTACATGGCTTGTCATTCAACAAAGCATGGGTGGTTTTTCCTATAATAATATGATACGGATCCATAGCATGTTGAACGAGGAAGGTAAAAGTAAAATATACCATTTCCATGAGTTAGCATTAAATTTATAAAAACTAAGAAATAAGGTATTCAAAGATACTAGCCTATAGGAGTAAGCTTTGGGGAGAGAGCATCATATTTTGCATTCCATTTTGTGATGCCTTTGGTGCTAATAATGTACATAGAAGGCGGACATAATTTTTAGTTTCGTCTATCTGACGAGCGCACAACATGATTAGGGTGTGGGCATGAATGCGGCTGGTGGGTGAGGTGTGGGCAAACATAGTTATCCCATGGGACCCAACTGGTTAATTATACCTTTATGGAATCAATGTTTTTCGGCTTCTACATGAATTATTTTTAAATTTGTGGTAGATGAGTTCCGCGATTACTAGAGAAATAAAGATGCATCTAAGTTGCTTGAATGACGGATTCCGTATTTGGTCTTAAACCATGCAATCTATGGATATGACAAAATTCGATAGACCAACAAGATGTTCATTGCATGTATGCCACAAACCACTCACATTAATCATCCTACATGTAACCTTTTTCTTAATCAATCATTCATAATTCTAGCTAGCCACACACATAATTACCAACAACTAATCAGCTTCTATATCCACCACATGAAATAAACTAGCATGTCCGTGCATAGATTGATGGGCCTAAATTTCAACACATATCACCATGGAAATTTCTGGCTCAATTTTATGTATCTTAAATATATAATAAATGATTGGACTACTCACAGTAAGATATAATATCTAGGATTTGTGCCAACTAGGCATCAGCAGTCAAATGTGGCATCTCATTAATGGAAGAGCAGATCTTTTGTAGTATCATAATATGATACTGTTTAGAAGAATGTGAAACCAGAAAAGTTAAAATTAAATATACCATTGATACGTCTCCAACGTATCTATAATTTTTTATTGTTCCATGCTATTATATTACCCATTTTGGATGTTTATGGGCTTTACTTTACACTTTTATATCATTTTTTGGGACTAACCTACTAACGGAGGCCCAGCCTGAATTGCTGTTTTTTTGCCTATTTTAGTGTTTCGAAGGAAAGGAATATCAACCGGAGTCCAAATGGAATGAAACCTTCGGGAGCGATCTTTTTGGAACAAACGCAATCCAAGATACTTGGAGTGGATGTCAAGAAGCAACCGAGGCAGCCACGAGGCAGGAGGGTGCACCTACCACTCTCGTGGTCCCCTCGTGGCTCCCCTGACCTACCTCCTTCGCCTATATATATCCATATACCCTGAAAACATCCAGGAGCACCACGAAAAACTATTTCCACCGCCGCAACCTTCTGTATCCGCGAGATCCCATCTTGGAGCCTTTGTCGGCGCTCTACCGGATGGGGAATCAACCGCAGAGAGCCACTACATCATCTCCAAGGCCTCTCCGATGAGTCGGGAGTAGTTTACATAGACCTTCGGGTCCATAGTTATTAGCTAGATGGCTTCTTCTCTCTCTTTGAATCTCAATAGAAAGTTCTCCTCGATCTTCTTGGAGATCTATTCGATGTAACTCTTTTTGCGGTGTGTTTGTCGAGATCCGATGAATTGTGGGTTTATGATCAATTTTATCTATGAGAAATATTTGAATATCCTCTGAATTATTTTATGTATGATTGCATAGCTTTGCAAGTCTCTTCAAATTATCAGTTTGGTTTGGCCTACTGGATTGATATTTCTTGCAATAGGAGAAGTGCTTAGCTTTGGGTTCAATCTTGCGGTGTACTTTCCCAGTGACAGCAGGGGTAGCAAGGCACGTATTGTATTGTTGCCATCGAGGATAAAAATATGGGGTTTATATCGTATTGCATGAGTTTATCCCTCTACATCATGTCATCTTTCTTAATGCGTTACTCTATTGTGCATGAACTTAATACTCTAGATGCAGGTAGGAGTCGGTTGATGTGTGGAGTAATAGTAGTAGATGCAGGCAGGAGTCGGTCTACTTTTCACGGACGTGATGCCTATATACATGATCATGCCTAGACAATCTCATAATTACTAGCTTTTCTATCAATTGCTCGACAGTAATTTGTTCACCCACCGTAATACTTATGCTATCTTGAGAGAAGCCACTAGCGAAACCTATGGCCCCCTGATAACCCACAAGTATAGGGGATCGCAACAGTTTTCGAGGGTAGAGTACTCAACCCAAATTTGTTGATTCGACACAAGGGGAGCCAAAGAATATTCTCAAGTATTAGCAACTGAGTTGTCAATTCAGTCACACCTGGATAACTTAGTATCTGCAGAAAGTATTTAGTAGCAAAGTAATATGATAGTAGTGGTAACAGTAATAAAAGGTAATGGTAGCAAAAGTAATATTTTGGTATTTTGTAGCAATTGTAACAATAGCAACGGGAAAGTAAATAAGCGAGAACCAATATAGGAAAAGCTCGTAGGCATTGGATCGGTTATGGATAATTATGCCGGATGCGGTTCATCATGTAACAGTCATAATATAGGGTGACACAGAACTAGCTCCAATTCATCAATGTAATGTAGGCATGTATTCCCAATATAGTCATACGTGCTTATGGAAAAGAACTTGCATAACATCTTTTGTCCTACCCTCCCGTGGCAGCGGGGTCCTAATGGAAACTAAGGGATATTAAGGCCTCATTTTAATACAGAACCGGACCAAAGCATTAACACATAGTGAATACATGAACTCGTCAAACTATGGTCATCATCGGGAGTGGTCCCGATTATTGTCACTTCGGGGTTGCCGGATCATAACGCATAGTAGGTCACTATAGACTTGCAAGATAGGATCAAGAACTCACATATATTCACGAAAACATAATAGGTTCACATCTGAAATCATGGCACTCGGGCCCTAGTGACAAGCATTAAGCATAGCAAAGTCATAGCAACATCAATCTCAGAACATAGTGGATACTAGGGATCAAACCCTCACAAAACTAACTCGATTCCATGATAGATCTCATCCAACCCATCACCGTCCAGCAAGCCTACGATGGAATTACTCACGCACGGCAGTGAGCATCATGAAATTAGTGATGGTGGATGGTTGACGATGACGACGGCGACGAATCCCCCTCTCCGGAGCCCCGAACGGACTACAGATCGGCCCTCCCGAGAGGTTTTAGGGCTTCGCGGCGGCTCCGTATCGTAAAACACGATGATTTGTTCTTCTTGATTTTTTTCTCTCCAAAAGCAAATATATAGAGTTGGAGTTGGCGTCGGAGGGACTCCAGGGGCCCCGCCCTCGTGGACAGGGTGTGGCCCCCCTGGTCTTCATACTTTGCAATGATTTTTTATTATTTCCAAATAGACGTTCCGTGGAGTTTCAGGTCATTCCGAGAACTATTGTTTCTGCACATAAATAACACCATGCAATTTTTGCTGAAAACAGCGTCAGTCCGGGTTAGTTCCATTCAAATCATGCAAATTAGAGTCCAAAACAAGGGCAAAAGTGTTTGGAAAAGTAGATACGACGGAGACTTATCAACTCCCCCAAGCTTAAACCTTTGCTTGTCCTCAAGCAATTCAGTTGATAAACTAAAACAGATAAAGAAAAACTTTTACAAACTCTGTTTGCACTTGTTGTTATAAATATGTAAAGCTAGCATTCAAGTTTCATAAAAATCATGACTAACCACGTTTGCAATAATTCTCAGGCCTCATATTTACTCATATCAATAGCATAATCAACAAGCAAGCCATAATAATAAATCTCGGATGACAACACTTCCTCAAAACAATCATAATATGATATAACAAGATGGTATGTCACTAGCCCTTTCTGAGACCGCAAAACATAAATGCAGAGCACCTTTAAAGATTAAGGACTGACTAGACATTGTAATTCATGGTAAAAGAGATCCAATCATAGTCATACCCAATATAAATTAATAGTAATGAATGCAAATGACAGCTGTGCTCTCTAGCTAGTGCTTTTTAATAAGAGGGTGATGACTCAACATAAAAGTCAACAGATAGGCTCTTCGCAGAGGGAAGCAGGGATTTGTAGAGGTGCCAGAGCTCGGTTTTGAAATAGAGATAAATAATATTTTGAGCGGCATACTTTCATTGTCAACATAACAACTAAGATATGGCGATATCTTCCATGCTACACACATTCTAGGCGGTTCCCAAACAGAATGGTAAAGTTTATACTCCCCCTCCACCAACAAGCATCAATCCATGACTTGCTCGAAACAACAAGTGTCTCCAACTAGCAACAGTCCCAGGGGGAGTTTTGTTTGCAATTATTTTGATTTAGTTTGCATAAAGCATGGGACTAGGCATGACGGAAACCAGCCATTTTCTCGTGAATGAGGAGCGGATTCCACTCCTCATGAGAATAACCCGCCTAACATGGAAGATAAGGGCAGCCATGATACGTCTCCAACGTATCTATAATTTTTGATTGCTCCATGCTCTATTACCTACTGTTTTGGGCAATATTGGGCTTTATTATCCACTTTTATATTATTTCTGGGACTAACCTATTAACTGGAGGCCCAGCCTAGATTTGCTGTTTTTTTTGCCTATTTCAGTGTTTCGAAGAAAAGGAATATCAAACGGAGTCAAAACGGAACGAAATCAACTGGAGAAGTTATTTTTGGAAGGAAAGCTACCGGATGGACTTGACCCCACGTCAGAAAAGGAGGGATGTGGCCACGAGGGTGGGGGGCACGCCCACCCCCCTAGGGCGCGCCCCCCTGCCTCGTGGGGCCCCCGAAGCTCCACCGACATACTTCCTTCACCCATATATACTCACGTACCCTAAAACTTCCAGAACGGAGAATAGATCGGGAGTTCCGCCGCCTCAAGCGTCCAGAGCCACGAAAAACCAATAGGGACCCTGTTTCGGCACCCTGCCGGAGGGGGGAACCCTCACCTGTGGCCATCTTCATCATCCCGGCGCTCTCCATGACGAGGAGGGAGTAGTTCACCCTTGGGGCTGAGGGTATGTACCAGTAGCTATGTGTTTGATCTCTCTCTCTCTCGTGTTCTTGATTTGGCACGATCTCGATGTATCGCGAGCTTTGCAATTATAGTTGGATCTTATGTTTCTTCTCCCCCTCTACTCTCCTGTACTGAATTGAGTTTTCCCCTTGAAGTAATCTTATCGGATTGAGTCTTTAAAGATTTGAGAACACTTGGTGTATGTCTTGCCGTGCGTATCTGTGGTTACAATGGCATATCTCGTGATTCACTTGATGTATGTTTTGGTGATCAACTTGCGGGTTCCGCCCATGAACCTATGCATAGGGGTTGGCACACGTTTTCGTCGTGATTCTCCGGTAGAAACTTTGGGGCACTCTTTGAGGTTCTATGTGTTGGTTGAATAGATGAATCTGAGATTGTGTGATGCATATCATATAATCATACCCACGGATACTTGAGGTGACATTGGAGTATCTAGGTGACATCAGGGTTTTGGTTGATTTCTGTCTTAAGGTGTTATTCTAGTACGAACTGTAGGGCTGTTTGTGACACTTATAGGAATAGCCCAACGGATTGATTGGAAAGAATAACTTTGAGGTGGTTTCGTACCCTACCATAATCTCTTCGTTTGTTCTCCACTATTAGTGACTTTGGAGTGACTCCTTGTTGCACGTTGAGGGATAGTTATATGATCCAATTATGTTATTATTGTTGAGAGAACTTGCACTAGTGAAAGTATGAACCCTAGTCCTTGTTTCCTAGCATTGCAATACCGTTTACGCTCACTTTTATCGCTTTCTACCTTGCTGTTTTTATATTTTCAGATTACAAATACCTATATCTACCATCCATATTGCACTTGTATCACCACCACTTCGCCGAACTAGTGCACCTATACAATATACCATTGTATTGGGTGTGTTGGGGACACAAGAGACTCTTTGTTATTTGGTTGCAGGGTTGTTCGAGAGAGACCATCTTCATGCTACGCCTCCCACGGATTGATAAACCTTAGGTCATTTACTTGAGGGAAATTTGCTACTGTCCTACTAACCTGTGCACTTGCAGGCCCAACAACGTCTACAAGAAGAAGGTTGTGTAGTGGACATCAAGCAGTTTCTGGCGCTGTTGCCGGGAGGTGAGTGCTTGAAGGTATATCTTTAGATCTTGCATTTGAATCTTTTTGTGTCTTGTTTTAGCAATAGTTTAGTTTACAAAAGAAAACTACAAAAAAATGGAATTGAGTTTGTCTCTTACGCTTTATCTTTTTAATATCTTACGTGAGAATGATGGAAAATAAAATTGTGCCAAAGTCTTAGAAGAAGAATGCATTAAAATGTTTGGCACTTAATCTTTGAATGATGAGCATGATTGCAATGTTGTTAGTATGAACTCCTTGAATATCCATAGTACTAATGATGATTGCACTAGTTATGATGAAAATGTCTCCTATAAACAGGTCAATTTTTGTGGAGAACATTGGGTTTGCAGGTACACACCAAATAGGGAAGATAGTTATTGCAAGAGGCATAAGTATTTAGAAACTAAATTGTTGCAAGAAAGTCTGGATGATTGTGCTGAAAATTGAAATTTCTTAGGCCGTACTTGTGGACTTTGCAATGAAAGTGGTCATTTAGCTATCCGATGCAAATTTTTCCACGATCTAATCATGTCCAAAAATTGTGATGAGTTGATTTCCCTTGCAAATTATAATGAACTTAGCTTGCTTATGGGCTATGAAGAAATGAAACGTTTAACTAGTGATCTTCCAGAATTTGACCGTTACAAACTTCTTGGTTTTGATCTAGAGGAAATTTATATGTATTGTGCGGTGAATTGCATTGAAAATTCTTATTTTGCCAATTACATAAAGAAAAGAAAACAAATAGAAGATGAAGAGAAAGCTAACGAAAGGGAATAGACTTCCCAATATTCTCCTATTATTTCTTATGATGAATCAGGTAACGAGGAGGAGCCTTCTATTCAACCAATCTCATTAATAAGCAGCTCCAAATATAGGATTGAACCCACACATGATGTGGTGAAGAAGAAGAAAAGAAAAAGGAAGAGAGGTTAAAAGGTATCCCTCCCAAATAATGTTGCTCCTATTATTGTTGTGCCTCATGAAAATGAATCAAAAATAATTATGGAAGATGGTGGACTTGATGATGATCTCGTTATCCCTATTGCTTGTTGTGATGATTATTATTGGGAAGATAATGATACTCCTTATGATCTTGAAAATTTTTTTGGCACTTGCTTGGAACAATATGATAATAATTTTTGCTATACTATTGGTGCTATCCATACTATTAATGATGAGAGTGATTATGCTTATGATACGAAAAGGCCCAAGCTTGGGGAAGCTATGTTTAATGAGGATGACATATTTGAGAATATATTTGCTGCAATTAATGTTTGTCCCAAGCTTGGGGATGCTACGTTTAATGAAGATGACATCTTTAGCCTCTCAAGTTTTGATATGCAAAGTTGTTATGATGATAGCATGCCTTTTACCTATGATGATTATATTTATGAAAGTGGGTTTGGAAGAGTGTCAACTTTAGGAAGTAGTGATCCCACAATATTGGAGGATGTTGAATCTTATTATGATAATTATGAAAGTGGATTTGGAGAGGTCATGACTTTATTTATTGATGTATCCACTATTTCGGAAGAGATTTCAATTGATTATGATGAGAACAAAGTTGCTACTTATGAGGATTATTGTGATGAAACTTGTGCTATAAAAAGTAATGATGATTATATTTATAAAACTTGTCGTGATTATGATTACTATTTTTCTAAACATTACTCTTTTAATATGGAAACAATTTGTAGTATTCAAGTCTCTTATGATACTCCCACTATTCCGAATGAGAAGAATTTTTCTTATGTGGAGAGTAAGAAAAATTCTGTTCTTGTAGATCATAAAAAGAATGCTTTAGGTGCTGGTTATATTGTTGAATTCATTCATGATGCTACTGAAAATTATTTTGAGGGAGGAATATATGCTTGTAGGAATTGCAACAATATCACGTTTTCTCTCTATGTGCTTAAAGTTTTGAAGTTATGCTTGTTTTACCTTCCTATGCAAGTTGATTCTTGTTCCCATAAATTGTTTGCTCACAAAATCCCTATGCATAGGAAGTGGGTTAGACTTAAATGTGCTAGTCATATTCGTCATGATGCTCTCTTTATGTTTCAATTATTATCTTTTATGTGAGCATCATTGAAATCATCATGCCTAGCTAGGAGCGTTAAACGATAGCGCTTGTTGGGAGGCAACCCAATTTTATTCTAGTTTCTTGGTTTTTGGTTCTGTTTAGTAATAAATAATCCATCTAGATTCTGTTTAGATGTGGTTTTGTGTTTTAATTAGTGTTTGTGCCAAGTAGAACCTTTGTGAAGACTTGGTTGAAGTCTTTATGATCATGCTGTAAAAAACAGAAACTTTAGCGCTCACGAGATTAGCTAAACCCTTTTACTGGAGAGTGCTATTTAGTTGATTCTTTTTGCATATGATTATTAGACAAATTCCTCAGGTCCACCAATTTATTTTAGAATTTTTGGAGTTCCAGAAGTATACGTTTGATACAGATTACTACAGACTGTTCTGTTTTTGACAGATTCTGTTTTCATTGTGTTGATTGCTTATTTTGATGAATCTATGGCTAGTAAAATAGTTTATAAATCATAGAGAAGTTGGAATACAGTAGGTTTAACACCAATATAAATAAAGAATGAGTTCGTTACACTACCTTGAAGTGGTGTTTTGTTTTTTTTCACTAACGGAGCTCACGGGTTTTCTGTTAAGTTTTGTGTTGTGAAGTTTTCAAGTTTTGGGTAAAGATTCGATGGACTATGGAAGAAGGAGTGGCAAGAGCCTAAGCTTGGGGATGCCCAAGGCACCCCAAGGTAATATTCGAGGATAACCAAGCGTCTAAGCTTGGGGATGCCCCGGAAGGCATCCCCTCTTTCGTCTTCGTTCATCGGTAACTTTACTTGGAGCTATATTTTTTCACCACATGATATGTGTTTTGTTTGGAGCGTCATTTTATATTATTTAGCTTTGCTTTCTGTTTGAATAAAGTAGCAAGATCTGAAATTCTTAAATGTTAGAGAGTCTTCACATAGTTGCATAATTATTCGGCTACTCATTGATCTTCACTTATATCTTTCGGAGTAGTTTTTGTTATTGCTCTAGTACTTCACTTATATCTTTTAGAGCATGGTGGTATGTCGGTGTCAAAACCGGCGGATCTCGGGTAGGGGGTCCCGAACTGTGCGTCTAGGCGGATGGTAACAGGAGACAAGGGACACGATGTTTTTACCCAGGTTCGGGCCCTCTCGGTGGAGGTAAAACCCTACTCCTGCTTGATTAATGTTGATGATATGGGTAGTACAAGAGTAGATCTACCACGAGATCAAAGAGGCTAAACCCTAGAAGCTATCCTATGGTATGATTGTTGTTCATCCTACGGACTAAAACCCTCCAGTTTATATAGACACCGCATCGCCAAGCTTGCCTTCCACGCCAAGGAAAGTCCCATCCGGACACGGGACGAAGTCTTTAATCTTGTATCTTCATAGTCCAGGAGTCTGTCCAACGGTGATAGTTCGGCTATCCGGACAACCCCTAATCCAGGACTCCCTCAGTAGCCCCTGAACCAGGCTTCAATGACGACGAGTCCAGCGCGCATATTGTCTTCGGCATTGCAAGGCGGGTTCCTCCTCCGAATACTTCATAGAAGATTTTGAACACAAGGATAGTGCCCGGCTCTGCAAAATAAGTTCCACATAACACCGTAGAGAGAATAATATTTACACAAAATCAATCTGCTGATGTATTCCGCAGCGTGCCATCACGCCACGGCCAAGTCTTTATTCGAATCGTTTTTGCTGTACCACCTCAGCGCGTTTAGCGAGGCGGTTTCCTTGGCACGTCTTGTCAAAGCAGAGATCATGTCCCCCTTATTCCGGGATTCTCATCAATACGGACGTGGGTAACCCAACCGCGCCATTAATTTACGGTGCTTGGGAGATAAGCTAGTTTTACTGGGCTAGTGGGGACGCTTAGTTGCATCCGCCCATATAATGGGATAAGGATCCACCTTTTTCCATCTACGCCTTCTTCCTCCTTTGCTTATCCATTCCTGCGCACTCGAGCTCTAGCGCCCAAGTCCGCACATCTCACCTCGACCTTCTCCAACTATGTTCGGAGCGGGAGGCAAGTGGATGGCCTCCTCCGTCACGGAGGGACACATCAAGAAGCTGAGGAAGGCCGGATACTTGTCTAATGACATCGAGTACCGGCTCCCCGAGAAAGGGCAGCTCATCCGCACCCCCAGGCCCCATGAGAGGGTGGTGTTACTCCCCCACTTCCTCCGCGGACTAGGTTTTCCACTTCACCCATTTGTCCGAGGGCTCATGTTCTACTACGGCCTAGATTTCCACGATCTGGCCCCGAATTTCATCCTCAACATCTCGGCATTCATCGTCGTGTGCAAGACCTTCCTCTGCATCCAGCCCCACTTCGGCCTATGGCTGAAGACCTTCAATGTCAAGCCGAAGGTAGTGGGCGGCCGCCAAGCGGAGTGCGGAGGTGCCATGGTGGGCAAGATGGCCAACATCCTATGGCTCGAGGGCTCCTTCATGAAGACCATAAAGGGGTGGCAATCGGGGTGGTTCTACATCACCGAGCCGCGCGACTCTAAATGGGCAGTGGCCCCCGAATTCAGATCTGGCTTCCCTACACGGCTCACCTCATGGAAAGAGACGGGCCTGGCGTGGGGTAAATCGGAAGAGCTGGCCGGACTCCAAACCTGTGTCCGAAACCTGGTGGACAAGAAGCTCAAGCTTGTCAATGTAGTCCAGGTTATGCTCATCCGCCGGATCCTCCCATGCCAGCAACGGGCCTTCAACTTGTGGGAGTTTGATCCGGCACAGCACCGAACCTTGAGCCGGCTCTTCGACACTATGTACGAAGATGCCTGGAAGGTGCTGTTCAAGGGCGCCGAGGCTCCCGCATCCGCTTCCGAAGATCGCGGATTCAGCTCGCAGCATCAAGCCAGTGAGGTAAGCTATCTTACCCTTTACGGGACTCTTTTTTCATAGTTTGACTCTATGCGGGATCTAAACTCCCTTACCTTTGACAGGATTGGTAGAAGACGGCCGGACGGATTAGCTGTCCGGCTCCCTTGTCGGAAGACCCAGCGGATGCCCACTTGACGGGGCTGCTGGCCCCGGCACCTTACGTGGTGCCGGAGAAGAAGGCCAAGAAGCAGGCCACGGGAACTCGAAAGAGTTCCAGACGCCAGGCGGTGTCGGACTCACCGTCCGATGACTCTAAGGCGGACTCCTCCCGTGAAGACGAGGAGGAGGAAAAAGAGGCCTCTCCCCCAGCGGGGGGAGAGAAGAAAAGTAAGGCCGCCCCAACTGGGGAGGCCGGAGGGTCCAAGAAAGGAAGGACCCTTCCTCCAGACTTTTCCACCAACGCCGACGATGGCGAAGAGGAGTGGCCCTCGAGGGCCAAGCCCCTGGCGAGATCGTAAGTGTCCGGATTCCAGAATAACTCATGATTTTTCATTTGTCGCATAGTGTCTTCTAACGCCGAATACAACCATATAGCCCGCCCAAGGACGAGCTCGCCGCTTCGTCGAGCGGCTCCTTGGATTCGTCGGATGTGAATAGCACTTCACTTCTGACCGCCTCCTCCCCTCGTGACGCAGACGCCGCCGCGGTGGAGTCCCAAAAGGGGCCTGTCGGTGTCAAAACCGGCGGATCTCGGGTAGGGGGTCCTGAATTGTGCTTCTGGGTGGATGGTAACAGGAGACAAGGGACACGATGTTTTTACCCAGGTTCGGGCCCTCTCGATGGAGGTAATACCCTACTCCTGGTTGATTAATATTGATGATATGGGTAGTACAAGAGTAGATCTACCACGAGATCAAGGAGGCTAAACCCTAGAAGCTAGCCTATGGTATGATTGCTGTTCGTCCTACGGACTAAAACCCTCCGGTTTGTATAGACACCGGATAGGTTAGGGTTACATAGAGTCGGTTACAATGGTAGGAGATCTACATATCCGTATCGCCAAGCTTGCCTTCCACGCCAAGGAAAGTCCCATCCGGACACGGGACGAAGTCTTCAATCTTGTCTCTTCATAGTCTTGGAGTCCGACCGTGACGATAGTCCAGCTATCCGGACACCCCCTAGTCCGGGACTCCCTCAGTAGCCCCCGAACCAGGCTTCAATGACGATGAGTCCGGCGCGTTGATTGTCTTCGGCATTGCGAGGCGGGTTCTTCTCCAAATTCCATATACTTCTCGAATAGTGTCCGGCTTCTGATAAATGCTGCGCTCCTCGGCTTCTATGCCCAATAATGGCCATCTTCCACGTGTTTGAATGAATGCGAACAACCAGGGTATTTTTACAATTACCCCCCTAGCCGCGCAAATGAGCTGCCTATGAAAGGGGCAAGGATCTAGATCTGAGTCACACCATCCCCCTTTTGCAAGTTTTCATCAGAGCGCCTCTGACCAAGGCCCATTCCATCATGGACAGTCGACGCGGCTCCTCTTCTTGCGCTCCCAGCCCTCAGCCAGGAAATTGGGATAGATGCTCAGTCCCGCATAATGAGTTAGTTATACTCCAAACCAAGGGATTTCTCCCCCCGGCCTTCTTCGTTCCGGTTCGAGCCACCTACAAGGGCGGAAAGCAAGCGGAGAGCATCCCCGTTCCCTCTAAAGGAGAGCGGGTATGATTCATCTCTTATCTAGTAAGAGGCCTCGGATTGACCATCCATCCGTTTCTCCGGGGGCTCTTGGAGTTCTATGGCCTCCAATTGCACCACCTTACTCCTGCCTCCAGCCTGCACATCGCGGGCTTTGTGGCCCTTTGCGAACTATTCTTAGGCGTCGAGGCTCATTTCGGACTGTGGAAGAGAATATTCTGCCTAGTACCCCGTTCTCATGAGGGGTCAATATATCAAGTGGGCGGAGCCGAGCTATGGCGCATCACCAGGACCGGATACCTATACAGAACCTCAAAGAAGGCATTCGAAGACTGGCCTTCGGAATGGTTTTACATGGAGGACGTCCCTCTGCCGGATCCTGTTCGGATCGGCCTTCCGGAGTTCAGCAATGCTCCTCTGAAGAAGCGCCTGAGCTGGCGCCCTCGGAGCCCCCGGAGAGAAGATGACCGGGATCTCCGTTATTTGATGAGCCGAATAAGGTTACTGGCTCATGCCGGATTGACCATGACAGGAGTCATGGCAATCTGCATTATGAGGGGAGTGCAGCCGCTTCAATACAGGGGCCACCCCATGTGGGACTTCAATAGGGAGGAGGACGCCACCCGCCATGGCCGCAAAGGGCCAGGATCGGTCACCGAACTGTTGAAGATCTTATCTGCCATGTACAAAGGAGAGGAGGAGGATTTCCTCCGTCTCAACCCGCTGAAGGAGTTTTCTTCGACTAATCCTCAAAGCTGGGTAAGCAAACATCTCTATGACCTGTCCGATCCATGTTCCCGTAGTAAAATATCTCATTTCATGGTTTTTGCGCAGGAACTGCGCCGGACTGTGGAGAAGATACACAACCCGCCCCCACAACCCGAGGATCCTGAACGGTCCTTCGACCCGACCTCCAAAGAGGATCCGGATATAAAGGTGGTGTTGATCGACGGGGTATTCTACCAACTTAGCATCGGCAATGCGTTGGTCGCCATTACGGCTGATTACCCCGGAATATTTCCAGCCTCACAGGTAAATGAGACCGAGATCCCAAAACCCTGATAACGACCCATCCATGCTTATTTTTGATCACCGCATACCAATGGTGTTTCGCAGGGGGTACCTTCGAGGCAGGAAGCCGAGCCTGCGGCGGCTGGCCAACAAAGGGCAGTGCGGCCCCGTAGGCTAAAAAGAAGTGCGGTCCGGATCGAAACTCCGCCGCAACGGTATGGCATGTCACCATACTCCCCGGATTGATTCCTGGAAGGCGTACTAATGTTGATGCCCTTTTCAGGAAAAAGAGCGCTCGTCGGACTGAGTCCGGAGAGGTTGCCGATCGAACCTTCACCGGACAGGCTTCAAACCCGGGTCCGGAGGCTGAGGTGAGCACGAGACGTGCGTCGGATGCTCCTCGGCAGAGGATGCCGACAGGTTGTCCGCCACCAACTCCGAGGTGGAGAGCACCTTGAACCATAGGCGTCGCCGGACAGTTCTTCGTGACGCGTGTTTCTCCCAAGAGGCCTTGAATGCCTTTGATTTGGGAGATGTGCACCTCCGTGCCGTTCAAGATGGACTAGCCAGAGCCACGGAGCAGTATGTGAAGGACATACGGGTAAGTACATTTGTCAGTTATATATGCCAGTAGCCCCCGAGACTTAAAATAGTTAGCATAACTGATTTAAGGATCATTTGTTATGCAGGATCTTACAAAAAAGAATACCCGACTGTCCCAGGAGCTTGAAGAGTGCAAAGCCCAACTTGAGACCGCACTAGCCGCTACGGGGGGAGCTACAGAGGCCCCCATTGGTAATATACGCTCGAAAAGATAAATAATTTAGGAAGTGCGGCGGGTGTGTAAAGCTGACAAAAACATTGCAGATGGCGCCGGACTAGATCCGGACAAGCAACAGCTCTTACGCCAGTTAAGGGCCGACGAGAGCGTGCTTACGAGGGTGCGGCAGGAGAAGAATAACCTCCAAGACGCCAACACCAAGCTGGGTGAGGAACTGAAGGACGTTCGTGCCCAGTTATCTGGCTCCGTAAAGGAGAATCGGCGGCTTCGTCGTGGCATTTTCAGTAAGTGCTTGAGCGAACTTTCAAAGAGTTCGGCGAGGAAGGCGACTAACATAAACATGTATGTAGGTTTGCGCACAGGTCGTCCTGAGGAGGAGATGCCCAATTCTTCGGGTGATCTCCTTCCCGAACTGCGTCAGCTGCACGAACGAGTCCGACAGGTGATGAAAGGCATCGGCCAAGCCTTGTGGCCATCTATCTCCCTGCCCGAAGGCATTGGGGAGCTGGCGGAGCGGCTTCAAAGGACGCGGCGGTGCTTCCAGCTATGGAAGATATCGGCCTGCCGTCAAGGCGCCAGGGAGGCCTGGGCCATGGTGAAGACGCGGTACATGAAGGCTGACCCAAACGATATGGCCGAGGTCGGACCCGTGGGGCTGGATGGGATGGAGATCCCTATAAGCTTAGTGTACGGCCAAGTAGAATTGGCCGCCAAGTATTCCCAGCAAGATTGTAAATTAGATAGTCTATTAGATGGCATTGAGGAGGAATACAATGAGTCGAGTTGACTATGTAAAACTATGACACGAAAGAAATGTCTTCTAGCCGGATTGTAGATCGTTTGTCGTACGGACCTTTTCGCTTCAACCTCCGGACCCAATAGTCCGGAGTGTGTTCGAATAACTTCGTGGTTATATAAGAACCGTGGTATGCATGGAGACAAGGCGTAGGGGTCATTGTTGCTGTATCAGACAAGTGCCCAACTAGTTATGTTATATTACATGGGTAGTAAGAAACATCTTCCAGGGAGAATAGTTCCGTCAAGGGTTCCTTTCACTGGGATGCATGCCCTAAAGTGCATGTCAAAGCTGCTATGAAAGCAGAAAATCATCTGGGGGCAGATGGGTAAAAAGTTAAAAATCATCTTTCAATTCACCGACCGAATATTCCCTTAAGAACGCTAGCTTTCGGCTTCACCCAGTCTGAGGTACACATCCGGCTGACCCGGCAGTAACAATCGCAGAGGTGCTCCCTTTACCACCTAGCCGAACAAACGGGAACGTAGGGGTAAGCACAGGAGCCAGGCAACCCAGCTTGGCCAAAACTTAAGTCATATCGATGCATATAATGGTGAATAAAAGGTACATGCGGAAGTTTAACATATGTGTTGGGCATGAAGCCCGTATAAATAAGCTTATGTTAAAGAAGCCCCCAGGTATAATGAGCGCGGATGGCGCGTCAAGTGTGTGCAGAAAAAGCGCAAACGAGCCTCTAAAGGCTATAAGAGGAAGAAGGAGGAAGGAGAGAAATAAAAGACAGCAAAAAGCAAAAATAAAGAATGCGGACGGAGAAAGGAGACGAACTTGGAGTCCGGCACTTAGGCGTAGAATCTTCGTAGATGGGCTGCGTTCCATGGGTTCGGCTCGAGTCAGGACCTGGTCGATGATGAAGGGACCTTCCCATTTGGGCTTGAGTTTGTCCTTTTTCTTGTCCGGCAGGCGTAGAACTAGTTCGCCAACGTTATAAGCTTTAGCCCGTACTTCCCTGCTTTGATATCTTCGAGCCTGCTGTTGATAGAATGCGGAACGAGCTTTTTCCACGTCGCGCTCCTCCTCCAATGCGTCCAAACTGTCCTGCCGATCGAGCTCGGCTTCTCTTTCTTCATACATGCGTACGCGAGGTGAATCGTGTATTATGTCGCAGGGCAAGACTGCCTATGCGCCGTACACCATGAAGAATGGTGTAAATCCGGTAGTACGATTCGGCGTGGTCCGCAGCCCCCAGAGTACGGAGTCGAGCTCCTTGACCCAGTGTGTGTTAGATTCCTTAAGGGACCGCACTAGTCTGGGTTTAATGCCGCTCATGATTAGACCGTTTGCCCGCTCGACTTGACCATTAGTTTGAGGGTGATAGACTGAGGCGTAATCGAGCTTGATGCCCATGTTTTTGCACCATAGTTTGACCTCATCGGATGTGAAGTTGGTGCCGTTATCATTGATGATACTGTGGGGGACACCGTAACGGTGCACTACCCCTGATATGAAGTCTATCACCGGTCCGGATTCGGCCGTTTTAATAGGCTTGGCCTCTATCCATTTGGTGAATGTATCCACCATGACCAATAAGTATTTTTGTTTGTGGGTTCCTCCCTTAAGGGGTCCAACCATGTCAACCCCCAGACCGCGAACGGCCAGGTGATGGGTATAGTTTTAAGGGCGGTGGGTGGCATGTGGCTTTGGTTAGCAAAAAGCTGGAAACCGACGCATCGTTGGACTAAGTCCTGCGCATCTGCCCGGGCCGTCGGCCAATAAAATCCTGTACGGAAGGCCTTGCCTACAAGGGCCCGGGCTGCGGCGTGGTGCCCACCTAGTCCGGCATGAATTTCAGCCAGGAGGTTTCGCCCTTCCTCTTCGGAGATACACCTTTGAGGGACTCCGGTAGTGCTTTTCTTATAAAGCTCTCCCTCATGGACTTTATAGGCTTTAGAGCGCCGTACTATGCAGCGAGCCTCATTTTGGTCTTCGGGGAGTTCTTGCCTAGTTAAGTAGGCTAGGAATGGTTCCGTCCACGGGGCGATAACCGCCATTATTTCGTGAGCAGAGGGTGTTATCTTGGGGGCGGAGCCTCCGGTTGTGTCAGAGTATTCAGCGTCAGGCGGTGCGGTTGGGTCCGGATTGTTATTGCCGGACTCCCTTTCCCATAGTACGGATGGCTTAAACAGCCGTTCCAAAAAGATATTGGGTGGGACGGCATCGCGTTTTGCACCGATGCGTGCCAATATATCCGCCGCCTGGTTGTTATCCAGGGCTATATGATGAAATTCGAGCCCTTCGAACCGTGCTGACATTTTTAGGACCGCATTGCGGTATGCTACCATTTTCGGATCTTTGGCGTCAAAGTCTCCGTTTATTTGAGATATTGCGAGGTTTGAATCCCCGCGCACCTCTAGGCGTTGAATGCCCATGGAGACTGCCATCCAGAGGCCGTGCAGAAGGGCCTCGTATTCGGCTGCGTTGTTGGAGTCTGTATACATTATCTGAAGGACGTATTGGACTGTGTCCCCGGTTGGGGACGTCAGGACGACGCCAGCCCCCAGGCCAGCCAACATTTTGGAGCTGTCAAAGTGCATGATCCAATTGGAGTATGCGCCGTACTCTTTAGGGAGTTCGGCTTCAGTCCATTAGGCCACGATGTCGGCCAAATCCTGCGACTTAATAGCTCATCGTGGCTTATAAGTTATGTCGAATGGAAGGAGCTCTATGGCCCATTTAGCAATCCGGCCCGTCGCGTCGCGGTTGTTTATAATCTCGTTAAGAGGTACTTCGGAGGCTACTGTTATCGAACACTCTTGAAAGTAGTGTCGCAGCTTCCGGGATGCCATGAACACCGCATATGCTATCTTTTGATAGTGTGGGTACCGGCGCTTGCATGGAGTTAGGACAGTGGACACATAATAAACCGGTTTTTGAACAGGGAACCGGTGTCCGTCCGTTTCTCGTTCGACAATGAGCACCGCGCTGACAACTTGATGTGTTGCGGCGATATATAATAGCATTGGTTCGCCCATGTTGGGTGTGGCCAGGACCGGACTTGTTGCCAGAATGGCCTTTATTTCTTCGAGTCCGGTCGTGGCGGCATCCGTCCACTCGAAGTGTTCGGTGCGGAGGAGGAGGCGGTAATGAGGTAATGACTTTTCTCCTAAACGGTAGATAAAGCGGCTTAGAGCCGCTACACATCACGTTAGTTTTTGTATTTGTTTGAGGTCTTCTGGAATATCCAATTGTGACAGAGCTCGAATCTTGGCTGGGTTTGCTTCAATTCCTCTACCAGAAACAATGAAGCCCAGGAGCTTTCCGGCTGGAACGCCGAAGACGCATTTTTCCGGATTGAGCTTGATGTCATATTTTCGAAGATTGTCGAATGTGAGCCTCAAGTCATCAACTAGATTTTCGATGTGTTTGGTTTTGACGACCACGTCATCTACATATGCTTCCACTGTTTTGCCGATCTGGTTTGCCAGACATGTCTGGATCATGCGCTGATATGTTGCGCTGGCGTTTTTGAGCCCGAAGGCCACTGTGTTGAAGCAGAACGGGCCGTATGGAGTGATGAATGCTGTTGCAGCTTGGTCTGGCTCCGCCATCTTGATTTGGTGGTAGCTAGAGTACGCGTCGAGGAAGCACAATGAGTCATGTCCTGCTGTAGCATCAATGATTTGATCAATTCGAGGGAGGGGGAAGGGATCCTTTGGGCAAGCCTTATTAAGGTCTTTGAAATCAACACATAGGCGCCAGGATTTATCCTTCTTTGGTACCATCACCAGGTTCGCTAGCCAGTCCGGATGTTTTATACCTATGATGAATCCGGCCTCTGAAAGTTTGGCTAGCTCCTCTCCCATGGCCTATCTCTTGGGTTCGGAAAATCGTCGAAGAGCCTGTTTGACTGGCTTGAATCCTTTTAGGATATTTAGGCTGTGCTCGGCCAGCTGACGTGGGATTCCTGGCATATCTGAAGGGTGCCAGGCGAAGATGTCCCAGTTTTCTTGTAGAAATTCTCGTAGTGCGGCGTCTACATCAGGTTTTAATTGTGCCCCGATGGAGGCCGTCTTTGCAGGGTCCATTGGGTGGACTTGGAATTTGACTATTTCATCCGCTGGTTTAAAAGAGGTGGACTTGGATCTTTTATCAAGTATCACGTCGTCCCTGTTCACCATGGAGTGCATCGCGGTGAGTTCCTCGGCCGCTAGGGTTTCGGATAGTGCCTCGATGGCTAGTGCGGCTGTCTTATTTTCGGTGCGGAGTGCTATGTTCGGATCACTAGCGAGAGTGATGATTCCGTTGGGACCGGGCATTTTAAGCTTCATGTACCCATACTGGGGTATAGCTTGAAAAATTGTGAATGGCTCTCGTCCTAATAAAGCATGATATCCGCTGTTGAACGGGGCCACTTGAAATGTGACCTCCTCGGACCTGTAATTGTCCGGCGAGCTGAACACTACGTCCAGCGTGATTTTTCCTGTGCACCTTGCTTCCCGGCTGGGGATTATTCCTTTAAAGGTTGTGCTGCTTCGCTCAATGCGGTTCCAATCTATTTCCATTTTTCGGTGGGTTTCCTCATAGATGAGGTTTAGTCCGCTACCGCCATCCATGAGTACCTTAGTAAGGCGAAAGCCTTCTACTATCGGGCTGAGAACCAACGCGGCTGGTGCCCGGGCAGTTTGGAATTTAGGTTCGTCACTGATATTGAAGGTAATAGCCGTGTCACTCCATGGATTTATTGTTGCTACTTGGTAGACTTCGGCAAGGTTGCTGAGTTGTCGTTTTCGCATGTTATTTGATGTGAAAGTCTCGAAGACTGTTAACACCGTACAGGTGTTGCTGGGCTGGGATTCTGAAGCTAGAACCTCTTCGTCACCTTTGGCCACCTGCCGTAGTATCCGACATGCTCGAAGGCTATGAGTTGGAGTGGCGCCCTCTGTGCTATGAATTTTGCAGGGTCCGTTTAGCCAACCTTCCAGTATGGTTCCGTACCCTTTAGGGGGTTTTGGTTTTTTGGTATTCAACCCAGGTGCTTGATAATGATGCACCCTTTTGTTCCGGACTAGGGATGTATTCGGGGCCGGATTATCCCAAAACTTACTTTCGGCTTTCCAGGCGCTCTCCATCGCACAGTACTTTTGTACTATGGTCACCAAGTCAGCAAAGCATGTAATTTCGCGGCGACTTATGGCGTTTAGGATTCACTTGTCCGTGCAATTATTGCAAAAAATTGGGATTGCGTCCTCCTCTCGGCAGTACTTTATCCTGTTCATAACCAGGAGGAATCAGGCCCAGTAATGATGTACTGTTTCAGCATGCTCTTGCCAAATTCGAGAGAGATCACCAATGTTTTGGTGGGCGGGTGGTACTAAATCCGGAACCCCGTCCAATTCAGGACTCAAGGGCCGAGAAGTTTCCGAACTCGGAAATTTGGATTTTTGAGTGCAATCCAATGAGTCTGGCCCGCCGCCTGACTTTCGGTTCAGGGCTTGATCGACATCCGTCCCTCTGCAGGAATCCGGCATGGAGGGATCGGGAATCTGGACGTAGCTAGTCCTTAAGGTAGAAGAATAATCGCCGCATTGCTCCTCTATCACAGCAACATGATGGGTAGCCTGGGGAGAGTTGATCTCTCTCAGATCGGTTTTAGGTCCGATCCTGTCGTAATCTGTGGCGACTCCCAGGGCGGCGATGCAATCCAAGAGCTCGTTTGTGGAGGAGAGCTCGATCGGATCTAACTGTTCGGCAAGTTCCGAACTAACATGGAGATTGGTTTCGATGACTCGAGAGGTCATCGTCGTCGCGGGGGCCGAACTAGCGGTCATGAGAAAAACCGCCTAGCCGAAGAGTCTGACCAGTGGCCAAGGCTTCTTTGGCGATAATATCGTCTTTAAAGACGAGGCGAGGCATCCTACCTGACGGCGACAACATATAGGAACTCTCAATGAAAGCACCAATGTCGGTGTCAAAACCGCCGGATCTCGGGTAGGGGGTCCCGAACTGTGCGTCCAGGTGGATGGTAACAGGAGACAAGGGACACGATGTTTTTACCCAGGTTCGGGCCCTCTCGATGGAGGTAATACCCTACTCCTACTTGATTAATATTGATGATATGGGTAGTACAAGAGTAGATCTACCATGAGATCAAGGAGGCTAAACCCTAGAAGCTAGCCTATGGTATGATTGCTGTTTGTCCTACGGACTAAAACCCTCCGGTTTATATAGACACCGGATAGGTTAGGGTTACATAGAGTCGGTTACAATGGTAGGAGATCTACATATCCGTATCGCCAAGCTTGCCTTCCATGCCAAGGAAAGTCCCATCCAGACACGGGACGAAGTCTTCAATCTTGTATCTTCATAGTCGTGGAGTCCGGCCTTGACGATAGTCCGGCTATCCGGACACCCCCTAGTCCGGGACTCCCTCAGGGCCCAACCAGGAGGAGGTGGTCCTGGAGGCGCCGCAAGGCGACCTCCCGGACTCCGGGCGCAGAGGGGGCAAAACCGCAGAGGGCTCTAAGTCCATCACTGTGCCGGACTCCGTACCGGAACCTACAGTGGTTCTGAAGTCCGGCAGGCGGCCCCTTCGTAAGAAGGGCAAGACTGCGACGCCGGTGACCTCCGTCCAACCGGAGGCACCGGATAGCTTGCTGGAGGCGCTTAACGGCGCCTCCATCGACGAGGAGTACCGTACTATCATGAGTGCGGTGATCCAGAAAGTTCAGTCCGCCAAGAGCGGGCTGACTGAAGCCTGTACCAGCCTTCTAACAGGCTTTGAGGTAAGTTTTTAAGGTATGTAAGAATATTACCGCATAGACAGTAGCCCCTGATGCTTAGTTCAGTGTTCAGAAAGAAAAGCCGAGCTGAGGATCTAAAAAGATATACGCAGGAGTCTAACATAAATATGTCAATATGGGAATGCAGGCTGCGCTTGATACCGCTGCCGCACTGACTGCGGAGGTCAATGCATTGAAGGAGGGCCTCGAGCGGTCCGAGAACGAGCTCGGCCTTTCCAAGAAGCAGCTCGAGGACAAGGAAGGTAAGTAATACCTTATTAAAGTAATACCTTATAGAAAGGATTTGGTTGCAAAAAATGACAGGAATAACGTGGGTATTGCAGGGGCCACGAATGAGGTGGCAACCCTGAAGGAAGCGGTGTCCAACGCTGAAAACAGTGTGGCCGCGGAGCGTACCGAGCGAGAGAAGCAGGAGGCGCGGGTGGCGGAGGTGTGGCAAGAGCTCCAGGCTCTCGTGGAAAAAACACGAGAGTTTGGAGCGTGACTCGAAGACTCGAGAGTCCGAGCTCGCCTTGGCTCTTGAAAGTGCCAAAGCTGCTAAGGCCGAAGCCCAGAAGGCCCTCCAGGAGATTGAGGCGATAAAAAAGATAGCGACGGGTAAGGCATTCTTTATGCAAAGCAAGCATGTAAAAGTCAATTATCTGTTACTTACCTGAATCCGGAGCTCTCCAGGAGCATTCACAGATCTGCCCCGCAGTGTCTCCGATGCTGCCGCTTTCTACCGCGCCGAGGAGGGAAGCTTGACAGAGAAGGTGTTATGGTATCAGTATGCTGAGGCCGGACACACGGTGTCCTTGAGCGACCAGCTGAAGCAGCTGGTCAAGCTCCATAAGGTGGCCGAACAGGCCATGAAGGGTCTCGCAGTCCGGCTGTGGCCCGGGGAGGCCATGCCTGGAAGCTACTTCGGGCTGGTAAGGCGGCTGGTGGATGCCTGTCCAAGGCTTGAAGTCATCAAGCGCTCCGTCTGCATCGAAGGTGCCCGTAGGGCCCTTGCCCGTGCTAAGGTGCACTGGGGCAAGATGGACGCTGAGAAGCTTGTGAAGGACGGACCACCACCGGGCAAGGAGCATCGCAAGCCTGAAATGTATTGTGAGGGCGTCCTGAAGGGTGCCCGCCTTATAGCGGGTGAATGCTCCAAAGATGTAATTTTTGAGTAGACTCGCATTTATTATCCTGTACGCTGAAAACTTTGTTCATATGCGCTAAGCAACGCTTGTTAATTTAAAATATGACCTTCTGTGCGGCCGTTTATCAAATTTGAGAGATGGCGAGTCGTTGGGTTCAGCCCCCATGCCACGAGTGCTGGGGTGTTCAGGATAAACTTGAGTGCTCTTGTTCCCATTCTTGGGTCCTTCGAGGGAGGCGCTCAACATGACGAACGAGGCAACCGGACTATAATGCTTGAACACTCTCACTTGGCCATAGAATTCTATAATTTTAAATTTCGCCGAAGCCCATGGTATTCGGAAGACCGAGTTCGGGGCGCTATCCACGTCTTGGCCGGACAATGCCGACTCCTCGCTCTAAGCGGCATGAGTCTTTAGGGACCCGAAAAACATCTGAAACAGCGACTGGCTCTTGCCCTATCATGACGGTCAGTTTTAGCTTTCTCCACTGAGGTGCTCAACCCAGCTCAACCGGGGCACAATCACAGTGGTTCTCCCAGCGCTACTGAGGGAGTCCCGGACTAGGGGGTGTCCGGATAGCCGGACTATCGTCACGGCCGGACTCCAAGACTATGAAGATACAAGATTGAAGACTTCCTCCCGTGTCCGGATGGGACTTTCCTTGGCATGGAAGGCAAGCTTGGCGATACGGATATGTAGATCTCCTACCATTGTAACCGACTCTGTGTAACCCTAACCTATCCGGTGTCTATATAAACCGGTGGGTTTTAGTCCCTAGAACAACAACAATCATACCATAGGCTAGCTTCTAGGGCTTAGCCTCCTTGATCTCGCGGTAGATCTACTCTTGTACTACCCATATCATCAATATTAATCAAGTAGGAGTAGGGTATTACCTCCATCGAGAGGGCCCGAACCTGGTTAAAAACATTGTGTCCCTTGTCTCCTGTTACCATCTGCCTAGATGCACAGTTCGGGACACCCTACCCGATATCCACCGGTTTTGACACCGACATTGGTGCTTTCATTGAGAGTTCCTCTGTGCCGTCGCCGTCAGGTAGGATGCCTCACCTCGTCTTTAAAGATGACACCATCGCCAAAGAAGCCTTGGCCACTGGTCAGACTCTTCGGCTTGGCGGTTTTCTCATGACCGCTAGTTCGGCCGCCGCACCGACGATGACCTCTCGAGTCATCGAAACCAATCTTCATGTTAATTCGGAACTTGCCGAACAGTTAGATCCAATCGAGCTCTCCTCCATAAACAAGCTCTTGGATCGCATCGCCGCCTTGGGAGTCGCCATAGATTACGACCGGATCGGGCCTAAAACCGATCTGAGAGAGATCAACTCTCCCCAGGCTACCCATCATGTTGTTGTGATAGAGGAGCAATGCCGCGATTCTTCTCCTACCTTAAGGACTAGTTACGTCCGGATTCCCGATCCCTCCATGCCGGATTCCTGCGGAGGGACGGATGCTGATCAAGCCCTGAACCTAAAGTCAGGCGGTGGGCCGGACTCATTGGATTGCACTCAAAAATCCAAAATTCCGAGTTCAGAAACTTCTCAGCCCTTGAGTCCTGAATTGGATGGGGTTCCGGATTTAGTGCCACCTGCCCACTCTCGAATTCGATAAGAGTCAGCTGAAACAGTACATCATTATTGGGCCAGATTCCTCCTTGTTATGAACAGGATAAAAGACTGCCGTGAGGAGGACGCAATCCCAATTTTTTGCAATAATTGCATGGACAAGGGAATCCTAAACGCCATAAGTCGTCGCGAAATTACACGCTTTGCTGACTTGGTGACCATAGTACAAAAGTACTGTGCGATGGAGAGCGCCTGGAAAACCGAAAGTAAATTTTGGGATAATCCGGCCCCGAATACATCCCTAGTCCGGAACAAAAGGGTGCATCATTATCAAGCACCTGGGTTGAATACCAAAAAACCAAAACCCCCTAAAGGGTACGGAACCGTACTGGAGGGTTGGCTAAACGGACCCTGCAAAGTTCATAGCACAGAGGGCGCCACTCCAACTCATAGCCTTCGAGCATGTTGGATACTACGGCAGGTGGCCAAAAGTGGCGAAGAGCTTCTAGCTTCAGAATCCCAGCCCAGCAACACCAGTACGGTCTTAACAGTCTTCGAGACTTTCGCATCAAATAACATGCAAAAACGACAACTCCGCAACCTTGCCGAAGTCTACCAAGTAGCAACAATGAATCCATGGAGTGACACGGCTATTACCTTCAATGCCAGTGACGAACCTAAATTCCGAACTGCCCGGGCAACAGCCGCATTGGTTCTCAGCCCGATAGTAGACGGCTTTCGCCTTACTAAGGTACTTATGGATGGCGGCAGCGGACTAAACCTCATCTATGAGGAAACTCTCCGAAAGATGGAAATAGAGTGGAACCGCATTGAGCGAAGCAGCACAACCTTTAGAGGAATAATCCCTAGCCGGGAAGCGTGCTGCACAGGAAATATCACGCTGGATGTAGTGTTCGGATCGCCGGACAATTACAGGTCCGAGGAGGTCACATTTCAAGTGGCCCCGTTCAACAGCGGATATCATGCGTTACTAGGACGAGAGGCATTCACAATTTTTCAAGCTATACCCCATTACGGGTACATGAAGCTTAAAATGCCCGGTCCGAACGGAATCATCACTCTCGCTAGTGATCCGAACATAGCGCTCCGCGCCGAAAATAAGACAGCCGCACTAGCCCTCGAGGCGCTATCCGAAGCCCTAGCGTCCGAGGAATTCACCACGATGCGCTCCACGGTGAACAGGGACAATGTGATACTTGATAAAAGATCGAAGTCCACTTCTTTTAAACCAGCGGATGAAATAGTCAAATTCCAAGTCCACCCAACGGACCCTGCAAAGACGGCCTCCATCGGGGCACAATTAAACCCTGATGTAGACGCCGCACTACGAAAATTTCTACAAGAAAACTGGGACATCTTTGCCTAGCACCCTTCAGATATGCCAGGAATCCCACGTCAGCTGGCCGAGCACAGCCTAAATATCCTAAATGGATTCAAGCCAGTCAAACAGGCTCTCCGGCGCTTTTCCGAACCCAAGAGACAGGCCATGGGAGAGGAGCTAGCCAAACTTTTGGAGGCCGGATTCATCAGAGATATAAAACATCTGGACTAGCGAACCTGGTGATGGTACCAAAGAAGGATAAATCCTGGCGCCTATGTGTTGATTTCAAAGATCTCAATAAGGCTTGCCCAAAGGATCCCTTCCCCCTCCCGCGAATTGATCAAATCATTGACGCTACAGCAGGACACGACTCATTGTGCTTCCTCGACGCGTACTCTGGCTACCACCAAATCAAGATGGCGGAGCCAGACCAAGCTGCAACAGCATTCATCACTCCATACAGCCCGTTCTGCTTCGACACAATGCCCTTTGGGCTCAAAAACGCCAGGGCAACATATCAGCGCATGATTCAGACATGTCTGGCCAACCAGATCGGCAAAACGGTGGAAGCATATGTAGATGACGTGGTCGTCAAAACCAAGCACGTCGAAACTCTAGTAGACGACTTGAGGCTCACATTCGACAATCTTCGAAAATATGACATCAAGCTCAATCCGGAAAAATGCTTCTTCGGCGTTCCAGCCGGAAAGCTCCTGGGCTTCATTGTGTCCGGTAGAGGAATTGAAGCAAACCCAGCCAAGATTCGAGCTCTGTCACAATTGGATATTCCAAAAGACCTCAAACAAATACAAAAATTGACGGGATGTGTAGCGGCTCTAAGCCACTTTATCTCCCGTTTCGGAGAAAAGGCATTACCTCTTTACCGCCTCCTCCGGCGCACCGAACACTTCGAGTGGACGGATGCCGCCACGGCCGGACTCGAAGAAATAAAGGCCATTTTGGCAACAAACCCAGTCCTGGCCGCGCCCAACGTGGGCGAACCAATGCTATTATATATCGCTGCAACACATCAAGTTGTCAGCGCGGTGCTCGTTGTCGAACGAGAAACGGACGGACACCGGTTCCCTGTTCAAAAACCGGTTTATTATGTGTCCACTGCCCTAACTCCATGCAAGTCCCGGTACCCACACTATCAAAAGATAGCATATGCAGTGTTCATGGCATCCCGGAAGCTGCGACACTACTTTCAAGAGTGTTCGATAACGGTAGCCTCCGAAGTACCTCTTAATGACATTATAAACAACCGCGACGCGACGGGCCAGATTGCTAAATGGGCCATAGAGCTCCTTCCATTCGACATAACTTATAAGCCACGATGAGCTATTAAGTCGCAGGTTTTGGCCGACTTCGTGGCCGAATGGACTGAAGCCAAACTCCCTAAAGAGTACAGCGCATACTCCAATTGGATCATGCACTTTGACGGCTCCAAAATGTTGGCTGGCCTGGGGGCTGGCGTCGTCCTGACGTTCCCAACCGGGGACACAGTCCAATACGTCCTTCAGATAATGTATACGGACTCCAACAATGCAGCCGAATACGAGGCCCTTCTACACGGCCTCCGGATGGCAGTCTCCATGGGCATTAAACGCCTAGAGGTGCGCGGGGATTCAAACCTCGCACTATCTCAAATAAACGGAGACTTTGATGCCAAAGATCCGAAAATGGCAGCATACCGCAATGCGGTCCTAAAAATGTCAGCACAGTTCGAAGGGCTCGAATTTCATCATATAGCCCGGGATAACAACCAGGCGGCGGATATATTTGCACGCATCGGTGCAAAACGGGATGCCGTCCCACCCAATATCTTTTTGGAACGGCTGTTCAAGCCATCCATACTATGGGAAGGGGAGTCCGGCAATAACAATCCAGACCCAATCGCACCGCCTGACGCCGAACACTCTGACACAACCAGAGGCTCTGCCCACAAAATAATTGCGGTTACCGCCCCGTGGACGGAACCATTCCTAGCCTACCTAACTAGGACGGAACTCCCCGAAGACCAAAATTAGGCTCGCTGCATAGTACGGCGCTCTAAAGCCTCTAAAGTCCATGAGGGAGAGCTTTAAAAGAAAAGCACTATCGGAGTCCTTCGAAGGTGTATCTCCGAAGAGGAAGGGCGAAACCTCCTGGCTGAAATTCATGCCGGACTGGGTGGGCACCACGCCGCAGCCCGGGCCCTTGTAGGCAAGGCCTTCCGTACAGGAGTTTATTGGCCGACGGCCCGAGCAGATGCGCAGGATTTAGTCCAATGATGCGTCGGTTGCCAGCTTTTTGCTAACCAAAGCCACATGCCACCCACCGCCCTCAAAACTATACCCATCACCTGGCCGTTCGCGGTCTGGGGGCTGGACATGGTTGGACCCCTCAAGGGAGGAACCCACAAGCAGAAATACCTATTGGTCATGGTGGATAAATTCACCAAATGGATAGAGGCCAAGCCTGTTAAAACGGCCGAATCCGGACCGGTGATAGACTTCATATCAGGGGTAGTGCACCGTTACGGTGTCCCCCACAGTATCATCACTGACAATGGCACCAATTTCACGGCCGATGAGGTCCAATCATGGTGCAAATACATGGGCATCAAGCTCGATTACGCCTCAGTCTATCACCCTCAAACCAACGGCCAAGTCGAACGGGCAAATGGTCTAATCATGAGCGGCATTAAACCGAGACTAGTGCGGTCCCTCAAGGAATCTAACACGCACTGGGTCGAGGAGCTCGACTCCATACTCTAGGGGCTGCGGACCACGCCGAATCGTACTACCGGATTCACACCATTTTTTATGGTGTACGGCGCAGAGACAGTCTTGCCCTGCGACATAATTCATGACTCACCTCGAGTGCGCATGTATGAACAAAGAGAAGCCGAACTCGATCGGCAGGACAGTTTGGACGCATTGGAGGAGGAGCGCGACATGGCAAGAGCTCGTTCCGCATTCTATCAACAGTTGGCTCGAAGATATCAAAGCAGGGAAGTACGGGCCAAAGCTTATAACATTGGCGAACTAGTTCTATGCCTGCCGGACAAGAAAAAGGACAAACTCAAGCCCAAATGGGAAGGTCCCTTCATCATCCACCAGGTCCTGACCGGCGGAGCATACCGTCCGCGAAACGCATCGGATAACCCGTCTACGAAGATTCTACGCCTAAGTGCCGGACTCCAAGTACGTCTCCTTCCTTCGTCCGCATTATTTATTTTTGCTTTTTGCTGTCTTTTATTTCTCTCATTCCTTCTTCTTCTTCTTGTCGCCTTTAGAGGCTTGTTTGCGCTTTTTCCGCACACACTTGACGCGCTATCTGCGCTCATTATACCTGGGGGCTTCTTTAACAGAAGCTTATTTATACGGGCTTCATGCCCAGCACATGTGTTAAACTTCCGCATGTACCTTTTATTCACCATTATATGCATCGATATGACTTAAGTTTTGGCCAAGCTGGGTTCCCTGGCTCCTGTGCTTACCCCTACGTTCCCGATTGTTCGGCTAGGTGGTAAAGGGAGCACCTCTGCGATTGTTACTACCGGGTCAGCCGGATGTGTACCTCAGACTGGGTGAAGCCGAAAGCTAGCGTTCTTAAGGGAATATTCGGTCGGTGAATTGAAAGATGATTTTTAACTTTTTACCCATCTGTCCCCAGATGATTTTCTGCTTTTATCGCAGCTTTGACATGCACTTTAGGGCATGCACCCCAGCAAAACGAACCCTTAACGGAACTATTCTCCCTGGAAGATGCTTCTTACTACCCATGTAATATAGCATAACTAGTTGGGCACTTGTCTAATACTGCAACAATGACCCCTACGCCTTGTCTCCATGCATACCACGGTTCTCATATAACCACGAAGGTATTTGGACTATTGGGTCCGGAGGTTGAAGCGAAAAGGTCCGCTACGACAAACGATCTACAATCCGGCTAGAAGACATTTCTTTCATGTCATATTTTTACATAGTCAATTCGACTCATTGTATTCCTCCTCAATGCCATCTAATAGGCTATCTAATTTACAATCTTGCTGGGAATACTTGGCGGCCAATTCAACTTGGCCGTACACTAAGCTTACAGGGATCTCCATCCCATCCGGCCCCACAGGTCCGACCTCGGCCATGTGGTTTGGGTCAGCCTTCGTGTACCGTGTCTTCACTATGGCCCAGGCCTCCCTGGCGCCTTGACGGTAGGCCGATATCTTCCATAGACGGAAGCGCCGCCGTGCCCCTTGAAGCTGCTCCGCCAGCTCCCCAATGCCTTCGGGCAGGGAGATAGATGGCCACAAGGCTTGGCCGATGCCTTTCATCACCTGCCGGACTCATTCGTGCAGCTCACGCATTTCGGGAAGGAGATCACCGGAAGAATTGGGCATCTCCTCCTCAGGACGACCTGTAAGCAAACCTACATACATGTTTATGTTAGTCGCCTTCCTCGCCGAACTCTTTCAAAGTTCACTCAAGCACTTACTGAAAATGCCGGGATGAAGCCGCCGATTCTCCTTTACGAAGTCAGATAACCGGGCACGAACGTCCTTCAGTTCCTCACCCAGCTTGGTGTTGGCGTCTTGGAGGTTATTCTTCTCCTGCCGCACCCTTGTCAGCACGCTCTCGCCAGCCTTTAACTGGCATAAGAGCTGTTGCTTGTCCGGATCTAGTCCGGCACCATCTACAATGTTTTTTGTCAGCTTTACACACCCGCCGCACTTCCTAAATTATTTATCTTTTGAAACATATATTACCAGCGGGGGCCTCTGTAGCTCCCCCTGCAGCGGCTAGTGCGGCCTCAAGTTGGTCTTTGCACTCTTTGAGCTCCTGGGACAGTCGGGTATTCTTTTTTGTGAGATCCTGCGTAACGAATGATCCTTAAATCAGTTATTCTAACTATTTTAAGTCTCGGGGGCTACTGGCATATATAACTGTCAAATTTACTTACCTGTGTGTCCTTCACATACTGCTCCGTGGCTTTGGCTAGTCCATCTTGAGCGGCACGGTGGTGCGCATCTCCCGAATCAAAGGCATTTAAGGCCTCCTGGGAGAAACACGCGTTACGAAGAACTGTCCGGCGGCGCCTGTGGTTCAAGGCGCTCTCCACATCGGACTTGGTGGCGGACAACATGTCGGCATCCTCTGTCGGAGGAGCATCCGACGCACGTCTCGTGCTCGCCTCCGCCTCCGGACCCGGCTTTGAAGCCTGGCCGGTGAAGGTTCGATAGGCTACCTCTCCGGACTCAGTCCGGCGAGCGCTCTTTTTCCTGAAAAGAGTATCGACGTTAGTACACCTTCGAGGAATCAATCCTAGGAGTATGGTGACATGCCCTACCGTTGCGGCGGAGTTTCGATCCGGACCGCACTTCTTTTTAACCTGCGGGGCCGCACTGCCCTTTGTTGGCCAGCCACCGCAGGCTCGGCTTCCTGCCTCGAAGGTACCCCCTACGAAACACCATTGGTATAAGGTGATAAAAAATAAAGCATGGATGGGTCGTTATCAGGATTTTGGGATCTCGGTATCATTTACCTGTGAGGCTGGAAATTCCGGGGTAATCAGCCGTAATGGAGACCAACGCATTGTCGATGCTAAGTTGGTAGAATACCCCATCGATCAACTCCACCTTTATATCCGGATCCTCTTTGGAGGTCGGATCGAGGGACCGTTCTGGATCCTCGGGTTGTGGGGCGGGCTGTGTATCTTCTCCATAGTCCGGCGCAGTTCCTGTGTAAAAACCATGAAATGAGATATTTAACTATGGGAATATGGTTCGGACAGGTCACAAAGGATATTTGCTTACCCAGGTTTGAGGATTACTCGAAGATTACTCCTTCAGAGGGTTGAGACGGAGGAAATCCTCCTCCTCTCCTTTGTACATGGCAGATAAGATCTTCACCAGTTCGGTGACCGATTCCGGCCCTTTGCGGCAATGGCGGGTGGCATCGTCCTCCCCGTTGAAATCCCACATAGGGTGGCCTCTGTATTGAAGCAGCTGCACTCCCCTCATAATGCAGATTGCCATGACTCCTGGCATGGTCAATCCGGCATGAGCGTCCTGGTCATCAAATAACGGACGTCCTGGTCATCTTCTTTCCGGGGGCTCCGAGGGCGCCAGCTTAGGCGCTTCTTCAGAGGAGCATTGTTGAACTCCGGAAGGCCGATCCGAATAGCATCCGACAGCGGGACGTCCTCCATGTAAAACCATGCCGAAGGCCATTCTTCGGGCGCCTTGTTTGGGGTTCCGGACAGGTATCCGGTCCCGGCGATGCGCCATAGCTCGGCTCCGCCCACTTGATATATTGACCCCTTGTGAGAACGGGGTACTAGGTAGAATATTCTCTTCCACAGTCCGAAATGAGCCTCGACGCCCAAGAATAGTTCGCAAAGGGCCACGAAGCCCGCGATGTGCAGGATGGAGGCAGGAGTAATGTGGTGCAATTGGAGGCCGTAGAAGTCCAAGGGCCCCCGGAGAAACGGATGGATGGGAAATCCAAGGCCTCTTACTAGATAAGAGACGAAGCATACCCGCTCTCCTTTAGAGGGATCGGGGACGCTCTCCGCTTGCTTTCCTCCCTTGTAGGTGGCAAGTCCGGCTTGAACCGGAACCAAGAAGGCCGAGGGGAGAAATCCCATGGTTTGGAGAATAACTAGCTCGTTATGCGGGACTGAGCATCTCTCCCAATTTCCTGGCTGAGGGCTAGGAGCGCAAGAAGAGGAGCCGTGTCGACTGTCCATGATGGAATGGGCTTTGGTCAGAGGCGCTCTGATGAAAGCTTGCAAAGGGAGGATGGTGTGACTCAGATCTAGATCCTTGCCCCTTTTATAGGCGGCTAATTTGCATGGCTAGGGGGGTAATTGTAAAAATGACCTGGCTGTTCGCATTCATTTAAACACGTGGAAGATAGCCATTATTGGGCGTAGAAGCCAAAGTGCGTGGCATTTATCAGAAGCCGGACACTATTCGACAAGTATATGGAATTTGGAGAAGAACCCGCCTCGCAATGCCGAAGACAATCAACGCGCCGGACTCATCGTCATTGAAGCCTGGTTCGGGAGCTACTAAGGGAGTCCCGGACTAGGGGGTGTCCGGATAGCCGGACTATCGTCACGGCCGGACTCCAAGACTATGAAGATACAAGATTGAAGACTTCGTCCCGTGTCCGGATGGGACTTTCCTTGGTGTGGAAGGCAAGCTTGGCGATACGGATATGTAGATCTCCTACCATTGTAACCGACTATGTGTAACCCTAACCTATCCGGTGTCTATATAAACCGGAGGGTTTTAGTCCGTAGAACAACAACAATCATACCATAGGCTAGCTTCTAGGGTTTAGCCTCCTTGATCTCGCGGTAGATCTACTCTTGTACTACCCATATCATCAATATTATCAAGCAGGAGTAGGGTATTACCACCATCGAGAGGGCCCGAACCTGGGTAAAAACATTGTGTCCCTTGTCTCCTATTACCATCCGCCTAGACGCACAGTTCGGGACCCCCTACCCGAGATCCGCCGGTTTTGACACCGACAGCTACCTTAGTCGATATACCGGAACGTAAGGTACCATAACATGGGAGCCGGGCAAACCCAACTATTGAACCAAGACATGATTCGGAGTTGATGCATATAATGCTATAAGTTCGGGGTGCCGCACTTGTGAAAGTGTTCGGACTTATCACACCATGTTTTGGGGTACTTAAACCCCTAGTGTATTGACCGTACCAAGTTGTACGGGTGCAACATGTCATAGATGAACATTTATGGAAGTAAAAGGAAATGCAATAATATGCAGAAGCTATGTATTGTTTATTCAAAAGATACTGCAATGAAAGAAGAACGATACAAATAGTGCGATAAGCAAGGGATGGGACTATTTAACATGTCCCCCTCCAGGGGTAGGCTGTGGGATGGTATGTAAAACATGTATACTACTCATAATAGAGACCACCTGGACACTCGACGTAGCTTTTCTGCTTCCCTGGCTGTTGCATCGTGAGTTCGGCGATTCTACTGCCGGACATGGCTTCTGGAAAACGGAGTCCTGAGAATAAGAGAAAAAAATGACACAATTGGGAGCCCTTGGTGCGGTTGAGCCGCACTCTGGGCATGCCATGGTCGTGCCCCTCCCCCTATGCCCATGGTATCTCCAGAGCGTAGTTATGTATGCGTGGTACTGGTCTCGCAAATTCGCGAGGGCTGGGGTTGGGGACGCATTTCTACGCGTGCTCGGAACGTGCTAGGCAGTCTTGTTGTAGGTTACTCCGGGCGCGCTTGACGGTGTCCGGACGTTTAGTAGTCGGACTCGAGAATTGCCTTAAGAGGCTGCTTTGTACTTCCGCCGCTAGGACCGACGTATGCTCCTCTGTTCGGAGAGAGTGTTCGGTGTTTCCATTGACCGTGATTACTCCTCGAGGGCCTGGCATCTTGAGCTTGAGGTATGCGTAGTGCGGCACCGCATTGAACTTTGCAAATGCGGTTCGTCCGAGCAGTGCGTGATAGCCGCTACGGAACAGGACTATGTCGAAGATTAACTCCTCGCTTTGGAAGTTATCCGGGGATCCGAAGACCACTTCGAGTGTAACTGAGCCTGTACAGTTGGCCTCTACACCTGGTATGATGCCTTTAAAGGTCATTTTTGTGGGTTTAATCCTTGAGGGGTCTATGCCCATTTTGCGCACCGTATCCTGGTAAAGCAGGTTCATGCTGCTGCCGCCGTCCATCACGACTCTAGTGAGATGAAATCCGTCAATGATTGGGTCAAGAACCAATGCGGCGAATCCGCCGTGGCGGATGCTAGTGGGGTGGTCCCTTCAATCAAAAGTGATCGCGCAGGAGGACCACGGGTTGAACTTTGGGGCGACTGGCTCCATCGCATATACGTCACTTAGTGCACGCTTCCGCTCCCTTTTAGGTATGTGGGTTGCGTATATCATGTTCACCGTCCGCACTTGTGGGGGAAAGCCCTTCTGTCCTCTATTGTTCAGTGGCCAGGGCTCCTCCTCGTCATCGCTATGCAGCCCCTTGTCGTTTTTTTCGGCATTTAACTTGCCTCCCTGCTTGAACACCCAACAGTCCCTGTTGGTGTGGTTGGCTGGTTTTTCGGGGGTGCCATGTATCTGGCACGAGCGATCGAGTATTCGGTCCAAATAGGACGGGCCCTGATTATTTCTTTTGAACGGCTTTTTCCGCTGACCGGGTTTAGAGCCTCTGAATCCGGCATTGACTGCCGTATCTTCAGCATTATCGCCGTTAATGCGGCGCTTGTGCTTGTTGCGATGCGACCTGCCATTGCTGTCCTTGGTATCCAAACTACTAGGGTTTTTGGTCAGGTTGTTACTGCGAGCTAGCCAGCTGTCCTCTCCCGCGCAGAAGCGGGTCATGAGTGATGTGAGGGCTGCCATGGATTTCGGCTTTTCCTGTCCTAGGTGCCGGGCAAGCCACTCATCGCGGATGTTATTTTTGAAGGCTGCAAGGGCCTCTGCATCCGGACAGCCAACGATTTGATTTTTCTTGGTTAAGAACCGTGTCCAGAATTGTCTGGCCGATTCATCTGGCTGCTAAATTATGTGGCTTAGGTCATCGGCGTCTGGTGGTCGCACATATGTGCCCTGGAAGATATCAAGGAATGCGGCTTCCAGGTCTTCCTAACAACCAATTGATTCGGCTGGCAAGCTGTTGAGCCAATGCCGAGCTAGTCCTTTAAGCTTGAGTGGGAGGTATTTGATGGCGTTTAGATCATCACCGCGGGCCATGTGGATGTGAAGGAGATAGTCCTCGATCCAAACCGTAGGATCCGTTGTGCCGTCGTATGATTCAATGTTTACGGGTTTGAAACCCTCGGGGATTTGATGATCCATTACTTCGTCTGTGAAGCATAGTGGGTGTGCGGCGCCTCTGTATTGGGCTATATTACGAGAAGCTCAAATGAGCTTTGTCTACCGTGTTCGGCTCGGCCGGAATTGTTGTATCCGGCGTGACGGTTGTCATCACGTGTCGTGGGGCGCCCACTCGATCTGTAGATCGATCTTATTTGCCTTGCCTTGTCCTCCAATATGTCTCGCAAGTCTGGCGCATTTCGCCGTGGCTTTGTACGAGCGACGCCGGGGTGCGGCTTTAGTGGAGGGACTAGAGGCCTCTCTGTCGCGGCCACGAGGTGGCCGGTCGGCCGCGTCATGCGCTGGGGATGTAGGTTTGGGTGCTTCCTCCTCTAATTGGGGTAGCAGCCTGCGTTTTGGGTAGCTCTTGGAGGGGCGATCGAGTTCGTACTCTTCGGCTACAAGGACTTCGGTCCGTCTCTCAGCTAGCAAGTCTTGGTCAGCTCTAAGCTGCTGCTGCTTTTTCTTGAGGCTGCTTGTCGTGGCCATAAGCCTGCGCGTGAAACGCTCTTGTTCGACGGGATCCTCGGGCACGACAAATTCGTCGTCGTCGAGGCTTGCTTCATCTTCGGAGGGAGGCATATAATTATCATCCTCTACCTCTCTATCTGCCGCTCTATTATGAGGGCTGGCTTCTCCCTCCTCCTGTGCTGAATCCTGATGGAGGGGGTTGTCTTCGGCACTCACCGGGGTGTTATTATCTCCCGTGCCGGAATCACCGTTTTTGCTGTGGCGGGATTTAGAGCGGCGCCGCTGACGCCGGCGCTTGGGCTGTTTCTTGGAGGGGTCATCCTCCGCTGTTCCATTGCCATTCCCATCTTTTGGGATGTCCACCATGTATATGTCGTATGACGAGGTGGCCTTCCAGTGCCCTATAGGCGCTGGTTCTTGGTTGTCTCCTGCATCGTCGTCCATACCGTCGATGTCTTCGGAGTCGAAGTCGAGCATGTCGGTTAAATCATCGACAGTGGCTACAAAGTGGGTGGTGGGTGGGCGTTGAATTTCTTCGTCGTCCGCATCCCAACCTTCCTGACCATAGTCCGGCCAGGGCTCTCCTGATAAAGAGAGAGACTTTAGTCAATTCAGGATGTCGCCAAAGGGCGAGTGCTGAAAGATGTCCGCGGCAGCGAACTCCATAACCAGCGCCCAATCGGATTTGATTGGCAGGGGCGCGGGAGGTTCGGAGTCCGGAGAGGAGTCCGGCACCTCGGAGTCATGGGCTTTGCAAAGGACAGGGATGGTGTTCAGCTCAATTGCCATAGAGATCATAGCCCCCGAAGCGGTGTCCAGCCACTCGTCCTCGATCGGCGAAGTCGGCTCCGAGCTAAGGGTTGGAGCGAACGCTGGTGCGGCCTCCAGGACACTGTTCGGCGGCAGAGCTAGATCATACCCATCGAGACAGTGCGGCGCGCTTGGCTGTGGCTCGAATCCGTCGAAGATCAAGTCTCCGCGGATGTCAGCCGTGTAGTTCAAACTCCCAAATCTGACCTGATGGCCAGGGGCGTAGCTTTCGATCTGCTCCAGATGGCCAAGTGAATTAGCCCTCAGTGCAAAGCCGCTGAATACGAAGATCTGTCCGGGGAGAAAAGTCTCACCCTGGACCGCGTCGTTGTTGATGATCGAAGGAGCCATCGGGCCTAAAGGTGACGACACAGAGGAACTCTCAATGAAAGCACCAATGTCGGTGTGAAATCCGGCGGATCTCAGGTAGGGGGTCCCAAACTATGCGTCTAGGTGGATGGTAACAGGAGACAAGGGACACGATGTTTTTACCCAGGTTCGGTCCCTCTCGATGGAGGTAAAACCCTACTCCTGCTTGATTAATATTGATGATATGGGTAGTACAAGAGTAGATCTACCACGAGATCAAAGAGGCTAAACCCTAGAAGCTAGCCTATGGTATGATTGTTGTTCGTCCTACGGACTAAAACCCTCCGGTTTATATAGACACCGAAGAGGGCTAGGGTTACACAGTGTCGGTTACAATGGTAGGAGATCTACATATCCGTATCGCCAAGCTTGCCTTCCACACCAAGGAAAGTCCCATCCAGACACGGGACAAAGTCTTCAATCTTGTATCTTCATAGTCCAGGAGTCCGGCCAACGGTGATAGTTCGGCTATCCGTACATCCCCTAATCCAGGACTCCCTCAGTGGTAGTTTTATTTTCAAGAAATATATGAACTCTCATGCTTCACTTAGATTATTTTGAGAGTCTTAAATAGCATGGTAATTTGCTTAAGTAATCCTAATATGCTAGGCATACAAGATTTGTAAGAATTATTATGAGTGTGTTGAAAGCTAAGAAAAGTTTGATGCTTGATGATTGTTTTGAGATATGGAGGTAGTGATATTAAAGTTGTGCTAGTTGAGTAGTTGTGAATTTGAGAGATACTTGTGTTAAAGTTTGTGATTCCCGTAGCATGCACGTATGGTGAACTGTTATGTGATGAAGTCGGAGCATGATTTATTTATTGATTGTCTTCCTTATGAGTGGCAGTCGGGAACGAGCGATGGTCTTTTCCTACCAATCTATCCCACTAGGAGCATCCGCGTAATACTTTTCTTTGATAACTTGTAGATTTTGGCAATAAGTATATGAGTTCTTTATGACTAATGTTGAGTCCATGGATTATACGCACTCTTCTTCCTTTCACCATTTCTAGCCTCTCTAATACCGGGTACTTTTCGCCGGTATCATACACCCACCATATACCTTCCTCAAAACAGCCACCATACCTACCTATCATGGTATTTCCGTACCCATTCCGAGATATATTGCCATGCAACTTTCCACCGTTTCATTTATTATGACACGCTCCATCATTGTCATATTGCTTTGCATGATCATGTAGTTGACATCGTATTTGTGGCAAAGCCACTGTTCATAATTCTTTCATACATGTCACTCTTGATTCATTGCATATCCCGGTACACCGCCGGAGGCATTCATATAGAGTCATATTTTGTTCTAAGTATTTGTCACGACCGGTTTTCCGGGTAATAAATTTCCAGAAAAGACCGCCGTGCTCATCAGCCCCAGGATTACTGTTAGCTGATGAGGCTCCAACTTGATACAGAAATTCCAAGCAGAAAACAAAATATGTAGTACAAGGCCATTTTGGCCTGTGAGTACAACAAATGGTTTCTAGTGGTTGATGGCGGAAGCGGGTTGTGAAACATCAGTGTCTATGGGACTCCATTTCCCACGGGAACAGCTGACCAGGTTAACTCCTATCTTCGCGAGGCTGCTATCTCCATTACTTAGGTGCCGGGGCTGTCATCGCGTCGCTCCTCTTCGTGCAAGAAAATCTGGCCAAGACAATAGCCAGGGACAAGCCAGTGAGTACTTTGAATGTACTCGCAAACATTATGAACACAGGTATAATATAACAATGATGTGCTGAAAATATTTTATGCTCATGACGCCAGTCACAAAAGATAAATAAATCTCTGATGCGTGCAAGCAAGTTATTTATAAAATTGCAATAACATAGTAGTATTAAAATTTATGAAACAAATAACAAGCAATGCCACAGTCGGGCGTCTTAGCGACACCACATAAAGGGCTTTAAAAGAAATGCCACAGTCGGGCGTCTGAGCGACACCACATAAAGGGCTTTAAAAGAAATGCCACAGTCGGGCGTCTGAGCGACACCACATAAAGGGCTTTAAAAGAAATGCCACAGTCGGGCGTCTGAGCGACACCACATAAAGGGCTTTAAAAGAAATGCCACAGTCGGGCGTCTGAGCGACACCACATAGAGGGATTTAAAAGAAATGCCACAATCGGGCGTCTGAGCGACACCACATAAAGGGCTTTAAAAGAAATGCCACAGTCGGGCGTCTGAGCGACACCACATAAAGGGCTTTAAAATAAACGATCATAGTGAATATCCCGGAGGTAGAACCATCCCAGAGATACTCGATAATAACAATAATATCACGGGTTAGTCAACAATAATAATAATCATAATTATCACAAGTCATAGGTAGTAGTTCCAGTTCTGGTTGACAGTTTCACCTCCGAAGACCTACACTAAGACCGACACCTGACCCATCCCAGACTGTAATCCTTAACCATGAACACGGCTATTCGAATAGGTTTATTCTCTGCAGAGGGTGTACTCTTTACCCACGAGTAACGGATTTCTTTAGTCCATCGGGACTAATTCCGTCTACGGTCTTTTTGTTGAAAACACACCTATCTTGCACACACCAGCTTAACTCACACGTGTCTGGAATCACCCACGACACCTGTCAAGCAAACTTTAAGTGGGGAGGCTACAACCTCACGTAGCATGGGATCAAATTTATATCGCGCGCTCTAAGGGGTGGCCTCCCCTCTCGGTCCCAACCGGAAACACCCATGCCCCGGACCAGGTGGCCTGCCTACCAGCTACAACCGGTATCTTCCACCATGGCCTCTCTGTACGGTGTGTGCTAGACAGAGGTTGACAACTTACTGAACCGTACTCTACTTGCTGTAGAGACGAGTGGTAGTACGAAACAAGTATGGGGGTTACTAGCACAAGACTCGATCTACGGTCGACTCAGGAGGTTTAAGTATTCCCTGCATGGTTAGTATAACGAATATATTTCGTCCGACAGAGTCACCGCTCATATCACCTTACCATGCCATACCAGACATAACCGTCCCGACGGAGACCGGCGACAAACTCATGCCTACCCAAGGCAGAGGTTTTCCCGGGTTCCTGCCGGTAGGCATGCAAGGCACATGAGGGTGATTATCTTCACAAGTGTGTTCATTTCCAACAGCATGGAAATCACTAATATGCACTCATGCATATGATCATACTACATGAAATAACAAGTCCTTCGAAATGCGGTGGTGTTATAAATGTATCAACGATCACACCAAAATATTATGCCGGGATTCAGAATGCTTGCCTTCAATGTGTGGAAAGGCAGGGTGCACTCCAAAACTTGAAACTTTTCTCCTCTCTTCAAAAATCCTATTTTAGCAATATAAAAGAATTAACACACAAAAATAAAAACAGCACCAAAAGTTGTTCTGAAATTTTTTCAAATAAATCTTAAAATAAACTAGGTGAAATTTGAGAGAGGTAGGAAAAAGAATCATTTCATTTGGAGTTGTATTTAAAAAGTTATAGCCAGTCAAAGTTCTGGTCAAAATCTGTTATTTAACTAAAACAGAAAAGAAAACGTTTCGGAGGGGAATACGCTTTCGGAGCGGGGGAAACGTACTGGGGGGATTACGCCTTCACTTAATCCCACGTGGACAGGCACGGGGTCGCTGACAGTGGGTCCAGAGAGTCCCACTAGTCAGGTTTGACTAGTCTCTCTTTCCCCCTCCTTCCCCTGTCCCGAGCGGAGGCAGAGCTCAGGCGATCGTCACCAGCGACTGGCAGCTCTTCGCGGGGCCCCGAGGGCGGGGATGGATGCGCCACTCCAGTGCGGTCCTCCCGGTGGTTGCCAGGCCGGTGGGGACGGAGGGAGCTGCCGGCGGCGAGCTTCGCGGCGGAGGAGGCTTCGGGGGTGGAGTGAAAATTCTCCCGCAGTGAGCCCCGATCGAAATCGAGTAGAGGGAAAGGTTCACGGGAGGATGAGGAAGCTCTTGGTGGAGAGAACGGAGAGGGGGAGGCCCTAGTGGTGCCGGAATGGCCGGGGCAGTGGTGGCGGCCGTGGTTGCCGGAGATGAGGAAGGAGGCCTCCCCGGGTCGATTGGCTGCCAATGGGGGTCCTCGGGAGGTGTCTTGGGACTGCCTGCGTGCGGAGATGAGCTCGGGGCTCCTTTTATAGGTGTGGCAAGGCGGTTCCGCGGCGGCCGTGGATAACCTCTCCGACGACCGCCATTCTGTAGCTGCAGGGCATCGTGGCGGCGACGAGCGCTAGGGGACATGCTTGGGGATGAGCACGCACTGCTCCAGGAGGCAGGTGGCGAGCGGAGGAAGGTTCGGCGGCGCCGACATGGGCAGAGGCTGTCGGGTGGCTGCGGCGGCTAGCTCTTGGCCTGCCGGGCGTGGCGAGGGGCGGCTTGGCGTGTTGCGGTGAGAAGGGGAGCGCGTGGCGTGGTGCTGCAGAGCGGGCCAAAACCGTGGGGCCAGCGTGTCGGCTCGGCGCACGTGCGTGCCAAACGCATGCTCTTCTCGCGCCCTGGGCGTGCACGGGATGTGCTCGACGTAATGCCAGAGCATGCTACAGAGCTTGGGTGAGGCTGGCATTTAGCAGATCTAGGTTAGGAGCAACTGGGAGTCTAGTGGACATGCTAGTTTGATCAGAGGTGCAAGCTCACAGTGCAATGCCAAAACTGGTCATGCCTACAGGGTGCTCGATAGAATGCCACATGCACCTAGGCATCTCTTGGGGTAGCCAAAACTTCCAGGTTGGGGTCTCTTTAGATGTACAAGAGGGTGGTGAGGTTAGTTTGTGAAAAGCACAAACTTGTTAGTGCAAGTTTTGCAAAACTACATTTCTGGACAGGAAATAAATGACATTATTTCATGAACCAAAATTAATCCAATGGGTACATGCTCCTGGATTTAGGGGTTTTGTAGGGCTATCTACAAGTAGGAGAAAGCACAAGATCATTGGAGCAAAAATAAATAGGGTTGCAGTAGAAATCACAAGGCTGGACCAGAATGAAAATGAGGTTGATTCACTCAATATTTTCAAAGAACAGCACTAGGTTTTTGCATAATGTTGAATCATATGCTACTAACAATATCCCATAATTTTGGTGGAGGCCAGAAAGAAATATTTAAATGGGTTGTAGTGCAAAATGCACTCTGGACCAGAGAAGAAAAATTGAGTGTAGAGCTCAAAATATCCAATGAATGAAATATATTTTTGCACAATAGTGATTTAGAGACATCACATGATATCTCCAAATTTTGGTGAAATTATTAGTTAAATATATCAAATGGTTGTAGTTCAAAAAGAGCTCCAAATTTTAAAACAAGTCATTTAATGAATAAAGCTCAAGGTGAAATAATTTAATAAATAAATCTCCTGATTGAGAGATGTTTTTTTAAATGAGAGGGAAAATAAGTCCAATATATTTTGGAAGGATCCACTTGGGAAAGATTTCTTAATATTAAAATAAAAGTTTTGAAATCAACAGAGATATACTTGCATGCAAAAAAATTTAAACTCTTGGCAAAATTTTAATAACTAAAACCTGGTTAAATTTTTGGGGTGTTACAATACTACCCCCCTTAAGAAAAAATCTCGTCCTCGAGATTTGCTAAGAGCCGTTGTGAAAAACAAAAGTTCCATATGCGTTCGAGCGGTTGTGAGACTGCTGCCGTGGTGCTGCGTGAATAAAAATAATAATAATCCACGTAGTGAGGGGATAAATGATGCAGCAATTCAGTAAAAAGAAAACTCATACTACGATCTTGCGAGGGAAAAACAGTTAATTTAAAGGAGTATAAACCACAACAAAAACTACACACATTAGTAGAAACCAAATAATTGACTCGTCGTACAAACTTAGGGTATCACACATAAGTCACACACATAAATAAATGTTGTAACAACAAATACAGTAGTGACGTCTAAAATGAAAACGGTAACTGGGTGTGGTCCTAATAAAATGTCTCTGGTAAAGGAATACACTCCTCTTCTATCGGAGGAAGTGGATTGACCAGTCGATGTATGCGTCTCTCCGGGTCGGGTCTCAGTGATCTGCCGATGGCAATCTGAGGATTCAGATAAGTGAGATCCTGGAGATAATCCATCAGTCGTTGGTTCAAATGCTCTTGAGCGATGATGTACTGGATAAGGTTCGCTAGCACTGGGTCTCTCTCAATGCGTCCACCGGGAAAAGATGTTACTTCTCCGGGTGCTGCACGGCTCGGAAAGTAATAATATCCTCGTTCGCGGGCATAGGGTACAGCGGATCGAAGGCGAGCAATCGCTTCTTTCGCAGCAGCTTCTATGGACAGGTGTGGGGTTGGCATAGATTTCCCCATGAAGGAAACTTCCGTTGGTTCTTGGTTGGGGTCTACAGGACGAATGTGTACTGCTGCCCAATATTCTGAGGTGGATGGGGTGATCCTTGATTTGAACAGCTCGTACTGAGGTGGCTGGGTAGAACCCATGGTACTGCGGGTAAAATCCCACAATATTTTGACAAAGCTACCTGGGGTTGCATCTGGGGTTCTCAGATGAATGCTGGGGCTCGGCATGACAGGAAAAAGTTGTTAGTGTGGTGCACAAAGTGAGGGTTGCTGGTTAAGGTCACAAGGTGGCCTTTATATAGCAATGGAGCCGGATTCGTTTTACCGTGGTGAAAGGTAATAAATTTGCCAGCTTAGCTCCAAAGGTCAGGTCAGTGTCAGAGATACACATATCTCATAAAGAGACGCGTTACTGTGGTTGTCGTCGGGTTGGTTTTGGTAGTTGTACCCGGAAAAATATGCAACCATGCGCTGACCAAATATGCAAGGCTACTATTAAAACAGAGGCACAACGACAGGCTGAGTTAATATACACGGTCGCATGATTACAAAGTGAGGATACACTAAGACTCGGTACTACTCGTACGGCTTAGTCTACCTCGTTTATGTCTAAACGGGCGTGCCTAGTGGATGTCGAGGCTTCTCCATGTGTCTCACTGCCGGGATTAGTCGGAGATGGCGGAGGAACTGCAGGGTCGGGATAGTGATGATGACCATCGCGGGGATTGTTGGCCACAACCCCATTGGAGTGTGCTCCCAAAAGGCGACGAAGCACTTCTGGGGTCATCAAAGCATCTCGGCTGATGGCTGGAGCTGATCTCGGGGTCTCTATCGGTTGTCCAAACAGCACGACTGGGTTGTCGGCGTTGGGCTCGTTTTCTTCTCTCGCCGGGGCTCGACGAACCAGCTCTCCACGAGCTGCAATTAAATCAATAGTGATTTGATCGCACAGTTCCTCCAGTGCACTTACATAGCGCACCAGGTGCAACAATGCAGGATCTGTCTCGTGATCTCCGTTGGCCACTTGGGGTGGTCTACCATACCCTTCACGTCTGGGGTAGTAGTGGAACGAGCGACAGTTAACTCTGGGCGACAAGTGCCTGAGATGAACTATAGCCTCTCGAGCAGCTAGTTGTATGGCTTGTGGCTCAAAGGAAGTTGTTCTTCCGGTGAACCTGTAGGGGCGTTCGGGTGACAGTCCCCTACCGTAGATGTGTACAGTGGCCAAGAATTGACGGCTCTCACCGCTCATGGGTCCTTAGTACACAACATATTCTGGTGGCTCCTCTAACGCATAGGCACGACGGGTGAGGTTTGCGAGTATGGTCACAAAACCTCCAAGGTTGGTTGCTATGGTTTCATTGTGCACGATGGGTCTAGCCATTGTGGCTCGGTTTGGGGTAGCGGCTGCGCTGTGCTGTGTTGGGGCTAGCGTGCCCCTTTTTATAGGAAAAAGGGGACGGAGTCTTCCTTCGCACGCTTGCGAGAAAGGGCTATTTAGGGGCCGGTCACTGGCGCATGAGTGACAGGTTAGGTTGATAGGTTGGGCACCGACTGCCAAAAAGGTGTTGGGTCACTGTGTGGCTATCATGCACGAGAAGCTTGGCTGGGGTTTGGTTAAGGTCTAGTGGGTTGGTTTGCCTAAGTTTTTCGACCTGGCTAAGATAGGATTAGCCAATGGTCACCCTGGCTCTGATACCATGTCTGTCACGACCGGTTTTCCGGGTAATAAATTTCCAGAAAAGACCGTCGTGCTCATCAGCCCCAGGATTACTGTTAGCTGATGAGGCTCCAACTTGATACAGAAATTCCAAGCAGAAAACAAAATATGTAGTACAAGGCCATTCTGGCCTGTGAGTACAACAAATGGTTTCTAGTGGTTGATGGCGGAAGCGGGTTGTGAAACATCAATGTCTATGGGACTCCATTTCCCACGGGAACAGCTGACCAGGTTAACTCCTATCTTCGCGAGTCTGCTATCTCCATTACTTAGGTGCCGGGGCTGTCATCGCGTCGCTCCTCTTCGTGCAAGAAAATCTGGCCAAGACAATAGCCAGGGACAAGCCAGTGAGTACTTTGAATGTACTCGCAAACATTATGAACACAGGTATAATATAACAATGATGTGCTGAAAATATTTTATGCTCATGACGTCAGTCACAAAAGATAAATAAATCTCTGATGCATGCAAGCAAGTTATTTATAAAATTGCAATAACATAGTAGTATTAAAATTTATGAAACAAATAACAAGCAATGCCACAGTCGGGCGTCTTAGCGACACCACATAAAGGGCTTTAAAAGAAATGCCACAGTCGGGCGTCTTAGCGACACCACATAAAGGGCTTTAAAAGAAATGCCACAGTCGGGCATCTGAGCGACACCACATAAAGGGCTTTAAAAGAAATGCCATAGTCGGGCGTCTGAGCGACACCACATAAAGGGCTTTAAAAGAAATGCCACAGTCGGGCGTCTGAGCGACACCACATAGAGGGTTTTAAAAGAAATGCCACAATCGGGAGTCTGAGCGACACCACATAAAGGGCTTTAAAAGAAATGCCACAATCGGGCGTCTGAGCGACACCACATAAAGGGCTTTAAAATAAACGATCATAGTGAATATCCCGGAGGTAGAACCATCCCAGAGATACTCAATAATAACAATAATATCACGGGTTAGTCAACAATAATTATAATCATAATTATCACAAGTCACAGGTAGTAGTTCCAGTTCTGGTTGACAGTTTCACCTCCGAAGACCGACACTAAGACCGACACCTGACCCATCCCAGACTGTAATCCTTAACCATGGACACGGCTATTCGAATAGGTTTATTCTCTGCAGAGGGTGTACTCTTTACCCACGAGTAACGGATTTCTTTAGTCCATCGGGACTAATTCCGTCTACGGTCTTTTTGTTGAAAACACACCTATGTTGCACACACCAGCTTAACTCACACGTGTCTGGAATCACCCACGACACCTGTCAAGCAAACTTTAAGTGGGGAGGCTACAACCTCGCGTAGCATGGGATCAAATTTATATCGCGCGCTCTAAGGGGTGGCCTCCCCTCTCGGTCCCAACCGGAAACACCCATGCCCCCGGACCAGGTGGCCTGCCTACCAGCTACAACCGGTATCTTCCACCATGGCCTCTCTGTACGGTGTGTGCTAGACAGAGGTTGACAACTTACTGAACCGTACTCTACTTGCTGTAGAGACGAGTGGTAGTACGAAACAAGTATGGGGGTTACTGGCACAAGACTCGATCTACGGTCGACTCAGGAGGTTTAAGTATTCCCTGCATGGTTAGTATAACGAATATATTTCGTCCGAGAGAGTCACCGCTCATATCACCTTACCATGTCATACCAGACATAACCGTCCCGACGGAGACCGGCGACAAACTCATGCCTACCCAAGGCAGAGGTTTTCCCGGGTTCCTGCCGGTAGGCATGCAAGGCACATGAGGGTGATTATCATCACAAGTGTGTTCATTTCCAACAGCATGGAAATCACTAATATGCACTCATTCATATGATCATACTACATGAAATAACAAGTCCTTCGAAATGCGGTGGTGTTATAAATGTATCAACGACCACACCAAAATATTATGCCGGGATTCAGAATGCTTGCCTTCAATGTGTGGAAAGGCAGGGTGCACTCCAAAACTTGAAACTTTTCTCCTCTCTTCAAAAATCCTATGTTAGCAATATAAAAGAATTAACACACAAAAATAAAAACAGCACCAAAAGTTGTTCTGAATTTTTTTCAAATAAATCTTAAAATAAACTAGGTGAAATTTGAGAGAGGTAGGAAAAAGAATCATTTCATTTGGAGTTGTATTTCAAAAGTTACAGCCAGTCAAAGTTCTGGTCAAAGTCTGTTATTTAAATAAAACAGAAAAGAAAACGTTTCGGAGGGGAATACGCTTTCGGAGCGGGGGAAACGTACTGGGGGGATTACGCCTTCACTTAATCCCACGTGGACAGGCACGGGGTCGCCGACAGTGGGTCCAGAGAGTCCCACTAGTCAGGTTTGACTAGTCTCTCTTTCCCCCTCCTTCCCCTGTCCCGAGCGGAGGCGGAGCTCAGGCGATCGTCGCCGGCGACTGGCAGCTCTTCGCGGGGCCCCGAGGGCGGGGATGGATGCGCCACTCCAGTGCTGTCCTCCCGGTGGTTGCTAGGCCGGTGGGGACGGAGGGAGCTGCCGGCGGCGAGCTTCGCGGCGGAGGAGGCTTCGGGGGTGGAATGAAAATTCTCCCGCAGTGAGCCCCGATCGAAATCGAGTAGAGGGAAAGGTTCACGGGAGGATGGGGAAGCTCTTGGTGGATAGAACGGAGAGGGGGAGGCCCTGGTGGTGCCGGAATGGCCGGGGCAGTGGCGGCGGCCGCGGTTGCCGGAGATGAGGAAAGAGGCCTCCCCGGGTCGATTGGCTGCCAATGGGGGTCCTCGGGAGGTGGCTTGGGACTGCCTGCATGCGGAGATGAGCTCGGGGCTCCTTTCATAGGCATGGCAAGGCGGTTCTACGGCGGCTATGGATAAGCTCTCCGGCGACCGCCATTCTGTAGCTGCAGGGCATCGTGGCGGCGACGAGCGCTAGGGGACATGCTTGGGGATGAGCACGCACTGCTCCAGGAGGCAGGTGGCGAGCGGAGGAAGGTTCGGCGGCGCCGACATGGGCAGAGGCTGTCGGGCGGCTGCGGCGGCTAGCTCTTGGCCTGCCGGGCGTGGCGAGGGGCGGCTTGGCGTGTTGCGGTGACAAGGGGAGCGCGTGGCGTGGTGCTGCAGAACGGGCCACAACCGTGGGGCCAGCGTGTCGGCTCGGCGCACGTGCGTGCCAAACGCACGCTCTGCTTGCGCCCTGGGCGTGCACGGGATGTGCTCGACGTAATGCCAGAGCATGCTACAGAGCTTGGGTGAGGCTGGCATTTAGCAGATCTAGGTTAGGAGCAACTGGGAGTCTATTGGACATGCTAGTTTGATTAGAGGTGCAAGCTCACAGTGCAATGCCAAAACTGGTCATGCCTACAGGGTGCTCGATAGAATGCCACATGCACCTAGGCATCTCTTGGGGTAGCCAAAACTTCCAGGTTGGGGTCTCTTTAGATGTACAAGAGGGTGGTGAGGTTAGTTTGTGAAAAGCACAAACTTGTTAGTGCAAGTTTTGCAAAACTACATTTCTGGACAGGAAATAAATGACATTATTTCATGAACCAAAATTAATCCAATGGGTACATGCTCCTGGATTTAGGGGTTTTGTAGGGCTATCTACAAGTAGGAGAAAGCACAAGATCATTGGAGCAAAAATAAATAGGGTTGCAGTAGAAATCACAAGGCTGGACCAGAATGAAAATGAGGTTGATTCACTCAATATTTTCAAAGAACAGCACTAGGTTTTTGCATAATGTTGAATCATATGCTACTAACAATATCTCATAATTTTGGTGGAGGCCAGAAAGAAATATTTAAATGGGTTGTAGTGCAAAATGCACTCTGGACCAGAGAAGAAAAATTGAGTGTAGAGCTCAAAATATCCAATGAATGAAATATATTATTGCACAAAAGTGATTTAGAGACATCACATGATATCTCCAAATTTTGGTGAAATTATTAGTTAAATATATCAAATGGTTGTAGTTCAAAAAGAGCTCCAAATTTTAAAACAAGTCATTTAATGAATAAAGCTCAGGGTGAATTAATTTAATAAATAAATCTCCTGATTGAGAGATGTTTTTTTTAAATGAGAGGGAAAATAAGTCCAATATATTTTTGAAGGATCCACTTGGGAAAAATTTCTTAATATTAAAATAAAAGTTTTGAAATCAACAGAGATATACTTGCATGCAAAAAATTTTAAACTCTTGGCAAAATTTTAATAACTAAAACCTGGTTAAATTTTTGGGGTGTTACAGTATTGAGTTGTAATTCTTGAGTTGTAAGAAAATAAAAGTGTGATGATCATCATTATAAGAGCATTGTCCCAGTGAGGAAAGGATGATAGAGACTATGATTCCCCCACAAGTCGGGATGAGACTCTAGACGAAAAAAAAGACAGGAAAAACGGCCAAAAAAAGAGAAAAAAAGGCCCAAATAAAAAAATAAAAAAATGAGAGAAAAAGAGAGAAGGGACAATGCTACTATCCTTTTACCACACTTGTGCTTCAAAGTAGCACCGTGATCTTCGTGATAGAGAGTCTCCTATGTTGTCACATTCATATACTAGTGGGAATTTTTCATTATAGATCTTGGCTTGTATATTCCAATGATGGGCTTCCTCAAAATGCCCTAGGTCTTCGTGAGCAAGCGAGTTGGATGCACACCCACTTAGTTTCTTTTGGTGAGCTTTCATATGCTTATAGCTCTAGTGCATTCGTTGCATGGCAATCCCTACTCACTCACATTGATATCTATTGATGGGCATCTCCATGGCCCGTTGATACGCCTAGTTGATGTGAGACTATCTTCTCCCTTTTTTTCTTCTCCACAACCACTATTCTATTCCACATATAGTGCTATATCCATGGCTAACGCTCATGTATTCCGTGAAGATTGAAAAAGTTTGAAAATGTCAAAAGTATGAAGCAATTGCTTGGCTTGTCATCGGGGTTGTGCATGATTTAAATATTTTGTGTGGTGAAGATAGAGCATAGCCAGACTATATGATTTTGTAGGGATAACTTTCTTTGGCCATGTTATTTTGAGAAGACATGATTGCTTAGTTAGTATGCTTGAAGTATTATTATTTTTATGTCAATATGAACTTTTGTCTTGAATCTTTCGGATCTGAATATTCATATCACAATTAAGAAGAATTACAATGAAATTATGCCAAATAGCATTCCGCATCAAAAATTATCTCTTTTATCATTTACCTACTGGAGGACGAGCAGGAATTAAGCTTGGGGATGCTTGATACGTCTCCAACGTATCTATAATTTTTGATTGCTCCATGCTATATTATCTACTGTTTTGGGCAATATTGGGCTTTATTATCCACTTTTATATTATTTCTAGGACTAACCTATTAACCGGAGGGCCAGCCCAGATTTCCTGTTTTTTGCCTATTTCAGTGTTTCGAAAAAAGGAATATCAAACGGAGTCGAAACGGAATGAAATCAACTGGAGAAGTTATTTTTGGAAGGAAAGCTACCGGATGGACTTGGACCCCACGTCAGGAAAGGAGGGAGGTGGCCACGAGGGTGGGGGGGTGCGCCCACCCCCCTAGGGCGCGCCCCCTGCCTCGTGGGGCCCCCGAAGCTCTACCGATGTACTTCCTTCACCCATATATACTCACGTACTCTAAAACATCAAAAACGGAGAATAGATCAGGTGTTCCGCCGCCACCAGCCTCCAGAGCCACGAAAAACCAATCGGGACCCTGTTCTGGCACCCTGCCGGAGGGGGAAACCCTCACCGGTGGCCATCTTCATCATCCCGGCGCTCTCCATGACGAGGACGGAGTAGTTCACCCTCGGGGCTGAGGGTATGTACCAGTAGCTATGTGTTTCATCTCTCTCTCTCTCTCTCGTGTTCTTGATTTGGCACAATCTTGATGTATCAAGAGCTTTGCTATTATAGTTGGATCTTATGTTCCTTCTCCTCCTCTACTCTCCTGTAATGAATTGAGTTTTCCCCTTGAAGTAATCTTACCGGATTGAGTCTTTAAAAATTTGAGAATACTTGATGTATGTCTTGCCGTGCGTATCTATGGTGACAATGGGATATCACGTGATTCACTTGATGTATGTTTTGGTGATCAACTTGCGGGTTCCGCCCATGAACCTATGCATAGGGGTTGGTACACGTTTTCGTCGTGATTCTCCGATAGAAACTTTGGGGCACTCTTTGAGGTTCTATGTGTTGGATAAATAGATGAATCTGAGATTGTGTGATGCATATCGTATAATCATACCCACGGATACTTGAGGTGACATTGGAGTATCTAGGTGACATTAGGGTTTTGGTTGCTTTGTGTCTTAAGGTGTTATTCTAGTACGAACTCTAGGGTTGTTTGTGACACTTATAGGAATAGCCCAACGGATTGATTGGAAAGAATAACTTTGTGGTGGTTTCGTACCCTACCATAATCTCTTCGTTTGTTCTCCACTATTAGTGACTTTGGAGTGACTCTTTGTTGCACGTTGAGGGGAAGGTTATATGATCCAATTATGTTATTATTGTTGAGAGAACTTGCACTAGTGAAAGTATGAACCCTAGACCTTGTTTCCTAGCATTGCAATACCGTTTACGCTCACTTTTATCGCTTGCTACATTGTTGTTTTTATATTTTCAGATTACAAATACCTATATCTACCATCCATATTGCACTTGTATCACTATCTCTTCGCCGAACTAGTGCACCTATACAATTTACCATTGTATTGTGTGTGTTGGGGACACAAGAGACTCTTTGTTATTTGGTTGCAGGGTTGTTTGAGAGAGACCATCTTCATCCTATGCCTCCCACAGATTGATAAACCTTAGGTCATCCACTTGAGGGAAATTTGCTACTGTCCTACAAACCTGTGCACTTGCAGGCCCAACAACGTCTACAAGAAGAAAGTTGTGTAGTAGACATCAAGCCCTAGTTGATACATGAGCTATTCGAGCATAAAAAACAGAATATTTATTTGAAGGTTTAGAATTTGGCACATACAAATTTACTTGGAACTGCAGTTAGATACCGCATATAGGAAGGTATAGTGGACTCATGTGGGGTTTAAGGGATTGGATGCACAAGCAGTATTCCCGCTTAGTACAAGTGAAGGAGGATACCACCCCATCATACCATATCACAACCTTTTTAATAGCATGTTGGCACGCAAGGTAAACCATTATAACTCATAGCTAATCAAGCATGGCACGAGCAACTATCTTATATATTTACTAATTGGAGGCACCTTTCAAGATCTCTCATTAATCCACATCATCAAAATTAATTACACCGTTAGATTTTAGAATTTATGGTCAGGATAAAAAGAAAACTTGCGTAACACAGATAGTTCCCTACCGCAAAAAAGATGCATTTGCCATGTGCAACATTTTTGTATACAAAACTAATAAAGCCTTCATATGTTCATCAAAATAAAAAAGATAGCCTCACGTGAAAAGAGAAACACATCCAAACGTCCTAGTTGATTACCGCATTAAAAAAAAAAGAGCGCCTCATGTCCAAAAGAAAAGGAAAGCTCTCCATAAAAAGTCTAACGTAAAAAGGGAAATAAGTCCAAATGACACGCTTATAACGCATACCTTTATAATTCTCATATGTTAATCAAAATAAAAAGGGACAGCCTCACGTCAAAAGAAGGAAAGCTTCAATCTGACCTGCACCTTTCAAGTTCTCTCCGTGAAGAACAAGTACAACGTAAAAAAGGGAAACAAATTCACATGGTCCAGCTGATTACCCGCATCAAAATAAAAAAAGGACCGCCTCACATAAAAATAAGGAAAGCCTCTCCATAAAAGTCCAACGTAAAAAAGGGATGGAAATCTAAACGACCTTTTAAAGTTCTTATTTGTTTATAAAAAAAGGAGAGCCTCGCGTCATAACAAAAGGAAAGCTTCCAGCTGACCCGCACTTCCCAATTTCTCTCAGTGCAGAAGAAGTCCAACGTAAAAAGGTGAAAGAAATTCAAGTCACCCGGCTGAACCAAAAAAAAAAAAAGAAATCCCAATGTTTCAAGTTCTCTTATTAATCCGAATTATGGAAAAAAATTACAGTATTCGATTGAGAGGTTTATGTAAAAGAAAAAACCTGCGTAACGCATGTGATCCCATCCCACGGAAAAGGCATGACACGTCCAACGTTATTAATTTTTTTTAGGGGTACATGTTCAACATTATTAGTGGTATACAAAACAAATAAATTATCCATCCATTCCCTCAATCAAATAAAAGTAGAGTCCCGCGTCCAAAAAAAAGGGAAAGCCGCCATCCATAGTAAGTCCAACGAAAAAATGAAATAAATCCATATACGACCCTGCTAATTACCCATAAAAGCCTCCATCAATAAAATATTCTTCCTATTTAAAAAAGTTATTGTGCCGATCACAATCACTATGGACTCCTCTACATGGCCGCAGCCTGCTGCTGGCTCATATCATGAAGTGATGGCGTCGACCAATTAGCATGAGGAGCTCCTCCTGTACGCCGCTAGATGCTAAATGAGCTCTAGCATTGATTATACTAGAAGAACGCCCGTGCGTTGCAACGGGGCCACATTAACATTAAGAGTTCAATATTACGACATTGGCGACCTTTTTTACCATCAAATCCTCACACACACACCCTCCCTCCCTCTTTCTCACTCTCTCTCCCCCTCTCCCTCTCTCTAACACACACACATATCCATCTTATTGGGTACGGGACCATAATCCATCTATTTCACACACACACGCTAGTGCATAACAATATGGATTATGTGTATTATATTTTCCACCAAAACTGAGGGAATTAATTTCATGTAAATCGGCCAGCCACAGCTCCAAGAATATGCGGAGGAGGTGGCCTGGGTCAGCGTCGACGCCGTCCGGCGCGTGCCACGGGCCCGCTTCCAAGTGCACGTGCAATGCATGTCTTCACAAATATTATAACCAGATGTGAGAAATCACATACTAACACGACGTTGCAATCAATTTGTAATTAAAGAAGCCAAAAGTCTTTTTTCTTAAACCAGAATTCCTTATGCTAGAGTTTAAACAAACCCCACAATAACATGATCAATTTTTTTTGCTCTACTTATCATCTAATTAAGCAAATGCATGACTTATGAAGCGGATAAGAAATCATGTTAACTTGGAACTAAAATTCCAACAAAAGAGTGAGGAACAAACCTTGTTATCATTGCTCTGAAGTCTGAACCTCCCCCTATTTGTTAGTGAAATGTGAGTATGCTTCGAAGATAACAATTTCTTATGCAACATATGCTTTTACATCTGAAAGAGCTACAAAATATGTTGACCTACCTATGTGCACTTCCTAAATCAAGCGGATAAAATTATTTCTATCGGCAATATAAAATACGAAACATTAGTTCGAATTGAATAATACAGCAGAATTGTCATTTCTGACTTTTCATCCATCACTGAATATGAAAGAAAGGGACAATGTCAAGTAACCATGCAAATATTCTGACCATGGGATATTTAGGCTGGCGTATATGGGAAATCAAAGCTAAAAATGACTCGATGAGTTAGGGATACATCAATAAATATTGTAAAAAGTGATAAAAACAAATCTGCAGCAACTCGCGACCCCACGAACTCGTATTTGCAATGAGCAAGTTAGTGAGGCCGCCACGGTAGGCTAGCACCAAGGGACAAGGGAAACAACCGCCTTCCCATCCAACCTACTGATTCTGCTAGCGCTACTTTCATCCGAAGCCCATGAGTACCGCTAGTGTGTTGCCACGTACGGAGAAACTACGAACTGAAATTTTCATCCAAATCATGAAAAATGTTAATGTTCCTCTCCTCTCCCATCCCTCGTGTGAACATACCCAATTCGTGGTTGGCTCGCTATATTCAGCGTAGCTCTGATGTGCACTGCCTCGCTCTTGATTAGTTGCCGCAGTGCCACGCATCTACGCCAACAAGCTGGGGAAACAAATGCAAATGTTACATCGAGTCAAAATCAACCATCCCACAATCGTAACAATAGAAAAGATAATAACCAAAATTTAACAGAAAAACTACTGCTTGGCTTCCAGATCCTTCTCGATAGCCCTTGATCTGGCTGCTGAGCTTCTCCTAGCCGCCTCAACATCACGTCATTACCAAACATGTAGTGGATGCCTAGTGGGACAAGGATTAAGAAATAACATGAGGTGAAAAATACGATGGCTGTCAATTCCATAAAAGGATCCAAGTAATTTGACAAAACAGATTGGGAGCATCTTGTATAATCTCAAAAAAGCAACTAAAAATATGATAAATGAATTGATGAAAATCAGCCCCTGCTCTCATTCATGCTTGCTTTTTTAATGGGAGGCAAGGAATGGGGATACCGGGAGAAGAAAGGATCACATGGACGGCAAGCCTCCACCACCGGCAAGTGGGGTTGCTTCACATCCAATCTCCACGGCCGCCGCCTCCATGGGGACGAACTCCCATGTTCACAACCGGGCTCCCAATCAGCCGCTGCCTCGCCGACCTTGACGACGAAGTAGTCCCTCCCTTCGATCCCATTCGCAACGGAGGCAACACCCATCCCAGCGGACGGGTCCGCGGTGAGATCCCTACTGGATTGTGGTCGCGTGTCCCCAAACCTCACCGTGGGACACATGAGAGGGCGCCGTTCCCATGGTCAGGCTTGGATGGGGAAAGGAGGCGACATAGCAGCAACGGCGCCTTCGCCGGGATTGGTGGCGACGGCGGCGGCGAGCGAGCGGGAGGATGGCGGCGGCGAGAGAGTAGGAGGGTGGTGGCGGCAGTCCATCGGCCGCCGTGACGTGAGAGGAGGATGGGGATGGGGCCGCCATCTGGACGTATGGAGCAGTCGAGAGGAGGGGAAGCAGGCGGCTGGGTTTTTCCATCGTGCGGGGTTTGACGGAGGTCAAAGGAGAGGGGTTTTTTCGTGCGGGAGGCAGAGCAACGAGGGCGGATGTAGGGAGACGGGATGCGGTCGGTTGGCAGGAAAAGGAAAGCTACACATTTTTTTAGGCAGTAGAGATGATTGATGATAAGAAAGGGAAAATCACATAAATATAAGGAAATATCCCATCAATACTTGATTGGAAAATCACATCAATATAAGAAAATATCCCATCAATACTTGATTGATTGCGATTTATTTTTTAAATGGTAACTAATATGATGGGTTTATGTGGGTGGTGAAGCAAAAAGGCAGGTGGGAGGGAGACGAGATAAAATCAGCGAAAGTGGTGAGGCGAAATAAAACCAGCGAAAAATAACCGGCGGACTATTCACCAACTGCTCCATTAGGAGTAGAGATTTATTATTATGTATGCACACAATACTATTCTTTTGGTAGAAATACTACTTTGAATGACATGCTTGCGATTGATGAGTTAGACGGATTCACATGATATTCTTGGCGTGGTGCGGATTGATAATACCTATTACATACGTGTGTGCATGTCTTTATTTTGGCCTTATCAGATAGACAAAATTATACCAGTTAAAGCATCTTTGAAAATCCGTAGTTGTACAGTAACCAATAAAATCTTGATGTATCATTCGCCAGAAAGATCTCATACAAACACATTATTACGTATGTGATATATATATATATATATATATCTGTGTGTGTTTAGTTGGAATGCAAAGTATTAAAAAACAGGAACAATCATAATAGAAATTCTTTCAGATTTTTTGGGTATGCACAACTTCAATCCGAATAATCTATCACATATTTCCGCTACTGTATTAATCATAAAATAAAATTTGAAAAAGAATATTGCTTAAGATAAAAATTTAAAACCTGAATAATGTATGGCTCAAGAAGGTATGCGAAAATAGAATCTCTTATTTATATTTTTGCTACAGTTTCACATGTGTTTTTAGATAGATCCGACCATATTTCGGAGGCAAAACGTAGCTGTTTTTTTTCAGGTAGCAAAAGGAAATGAACATATATGCTACAACAGGGAACTTTATTATATACCTATTAGAAACTTATATGTAACAAATACATGATACATGCAACAACTTTTGAATTCATAACCATGTTGTCAACAAATATAATAATGATAATCAATTATAATAATTTCATATTATTGTCCAACATTTGTAATAGGTACACACTTTGTCCTATATAATATTACAAGTGCTAGCCCGTGCAGATGCACGGGTTGACGACTAGTGATCTCTAATTATCATTGCAAACATGTTTATTCATAATAGGCTGAATCAGGAACTATGAACTCATCATATTTACAAAAACAAGAGAGGTCGAGTTCATACCAGCTTTTCTGATCTCAATCAGTCCATCATTTATCATCATAATTGCCTTTCACTTGCACGACTGAACGATGTGAATAATAATAAGAGGGCACGTGCATTGGACTAAGTTGTAATCTGTGAGCATTCAATAAACAGGAGAAGACAAGGCATATGGGCTCTTGGTTAAGTCAACAAGAATGCATATAAGAGCCACTTCAACAATTTTATTAAGGTCTTCTCCTATCGATACCCAAAGAAAAGAAAAGCAATAAAACTATTTACACGGGAAAGCTCCCAACAAGCAAAAGAAGAACGGGAAATATTTTTGTGTTTTCTTATAATTAATACTACTACAGCAAGAAAAGTGAACTAACCAAAAGCTATCACTAATATTATTTTTTTGTTTTCTTTTTTTTCCCTTAAGGTTTAACAAACACACAAGAAGAAAGCAAGAAAAAGAAAATAAACTAGCATGTATATTACAGTGAAAAAGTATAAGCACCGACATCTAGCAACGAGTGTGTGAACATAAATGTAATGTCGGTGGGAAATACGTACTCCCCTAAGCTTAGGCTTTTGGCCTAAGTTGGTTTATTGCCAGGGATGGCCTGTCGGATATCCGTAGGTGTAGCTGGGGTCGTATTGTGATGAAGAGGACTCTGACTGCCACTGGCTGGCAGCCACCTCCGGATCCCAAAAGTAATCAGACTGCCGTGAAGGCTCTAATTGTGGTTCCGGCTCCGGGGTTGGTGTAGGATTCCGGTAGGCTTGAATGGCCGCCCACAGAATGAGATACGGACCTTCAGATAAATTAAACAAGGAAGGAGCAGGCAGGGTAATAGTCTCAGGATGATGTTTATCAAAGAACAATTTGTATTTAAGCTCCCCTTCCCTATTCTTAACAATAAAGTCATTCGCTACCATACTCTTATAATCTAAATAAGCACTTGGCAGCAATTTTTCTTCTTTCTCATAGAGCCTAATAGGTATGTCATAATATGCAGCAAGGCGTGAAGCGTAAATACCTCCAAAGATGGGGCCTTTTGTACGGTTCAAACTTAACCGTTTAGCAATAATTCCGCCCATACTAACAGTGTTATCGGAAAATAAGCCATGGAACAAGATGATAATATCAGGAACACTAAGGTTTCCATAGTTTCCGCGACCAATCAAGCAACGACTAGCAAATATGGCAAAGTAGCGTAAAACAGGAAAATGTATGCTAGTGATTCTTGCATCGGAAACCTTCCTGGTTTCCCCCACAATAATGGTGTCAATAAATCCATCCACATCTTTACGATGTGGTTCATCTAAAGTACCCTCGAAGGGTATTTTGCAAACCTCGCAAATTCATCTAGTTGCATCTTTTTAACAACATCATACAAATGAAACTCTACTGAAGGAGGTAATTTCTTAGGAAAATAGTAGAAGTTTTGCACAAAAGTATTAGTGAGTAAGAGATACTGATGACGTTAGTCGTGGAGGAGGTCGGTGAGGCCAGCATTCTCAGCCAATGAATAGAAATCATCATAAATCGCGTCTGCTCTCAAGAAATCATCAAAAGGCCATTCACACGGCCGGACCTCCGCGGTGCGAGGCAAATTAAATTTGGGCCTCTGTGCTTCTTCATTTTGCTTTTCCTTCAAGCTTCGGCTCGACGAGCCCCTCAAAAATCTCTTCATCATTTTCTGAAATATTCTGAAATTTTTAGTAACTTCAAATAAAAGCGAACCAAACTCAATAAAATTGATAGCAACTACTCCTACAAGTGCCTAGAGGATATATCATGTACTAGAACTACTTGGAACCATATAAATTTGACATGCAATCTCAAGAACATGGTCACCTAGGCAGCACAAATTTGCAATGAATAAAGCACTAGAGCAAAAACTAATTGGACCAATGGAGGAGTCACATACCAAGGAACAATCCCCTCAAGCAGTTTTGTGAGAAGTGCTTTGAGCAAGGAGATCGAAAATAACAGCAAAGTGAGCTAGAACTCGTGCTTGAGCTGGATATTGGTGTTTGTGGGAGGAAGAAGAACTGTATGGGTGCATGAATAAGTGGAGGAGGACCACCGTGGGCCCACGAGGCTGGGGGGCACGCCCTCCACCCTCGTGGCCAGGTGGTTGACCCCCTGCTATGTTCTCAGTTCCATAAATCCTTAAATTTTCTAGAAAAAATCATATTCCATTTTCAGGGCATTTGGAGAACTTTTATTTTCGGGGTATTTTTATATTGCACAGATAAATCAGAAAACAGATAGAAAAAAATACTATTTTTACTTTATTTCAACTAAATAACAGAAAGTATAAAGAGGGTACAGAAGGTTGTGCCTTCTAGTTTCATCCATCTCATGCTCATCAAAAGGAATCCACTAACAAGGTTGATCATGTCTTGTTAACAAACTCATTCCGAATAACATGAACCGGAGAAATTGCAAATAACACTATGTTACCTCAACAGGGATATGCACATCCCCAATAATAAGAATATCACATTTCTTCTTGACAGTAGGAAGAGGAAATTCAAAACCTCCAAATAAAATTGATGGAACTTTTCCAATAGAATTGATACTATAAACTTGATGTTGTTTCACCGGAAAGTGTACCGTGTGCTCATCAGTATTAACATGAAAAGTGACATTGCCTTTGTTGCAATCAATAACAGCCCCTCCAGTATTCAAAAAAGTTCTTCCAAGAATAATAGACATACTATCGTCCTCGGGAATATCAAGAATAACAAAGTCCGTTAAAATAGTAACGTTTGCAACCACAACAGGCACATCCTCACAAATACCGACAGGTATAGCAGTTGATTTATCAGCCATTTGCAAAGATATTTCAGTAGGTGTCAACTTATTAAAATCAAGTCTACGATATAAAGAGAGAGGCATAACACTAACACCGGCTCCAAGATCACATAAAGCAGTTTTAACATAGTTTCTTTTAATGGAGCATGGTAAAGTAGGTACTCCTGGATCTCCTAGTTTCTTTGGTATTCCACCCTTAAAAGTGTAATTAGCAAGCATGGTGGAAATCTCAGCTTCCGGTATCTTTCTTTTATTAGTGACAATTTCTTTCATATACTTAGCATAAGGATTAATTTTGAGCATGTCCGTTAGTCACATACGCAAAAAGATAGGTCTAATCATTTCAGCAAAGCGCTCAAAATCCTCATCATCCTTTTTCTTGGATGGTTTGGGAGGAAAAGGCATGGGTTTCTGAACCCATGGTTCTCTTTCTTTACCATGTTTCCTAGCAACAAAGTCTCTCTTATCATAACGTTGATTCTTTGATTGTGGGTTAGCAAGATCAACAGCAGGTTCAATTTCTACATCATTATCATTACTAGGTGGAGCATCATCATGAACATCATCATTAGCATTTTCATTAGGTTCATGTTCATTACCAGATTGTGTTTCAGCATCAGACATAGATATATCATTTGGATTCTCAGGTGGTTCAGCAATAGGTTCACTAGAAGTTTGCAAAGTCCTATCATTTTTCTTTTCCTTCCTTTTAGAAGAACTAGGTACATCAATAGTATTTCTCTGAGAATCTTTCTCATTTCTCTTAGGGTGGCCTTCAGGATACAAAGGTTCCTGAGTAATTCTACCAGTTCTAGTAGCCACTCTAACATCATAATCAATTTTCTTACTATTCATTTCATTGAGCAAATCATTTTGAGCCTTAAGTACTTGTTCTACTTGAGTGGTAACCATAGAAGCATGTTTAGTAATAAGTTTAAGTTCACCTCTAACAATAGCCATGTAATTACCCAAGTGTTTAATCATATAAGCATTTTGTTTTAATTGTCTACCAAAATAAGCATTGAAATCTTCTTGCTTAACCATAAAGTTATCAAACTCATCCAAGCATTGGCTAGCAATTTCAGTAGGAGGGATTTCAGCTCTATCATATCTATAAAGAAAATTTACCTTTACTACCTGTGTCGGGTTATCAAGACCATGAGTTTCTTCAATAGGTAATGGATTAAGATCATATGTTTCTTCAATAGGCGGTAAATTAAGACCATGTATTTCTTCAATAGGAAGTAAATTCTTAACATCTTCAGCTTTAATACCTTTTTCTTTCATGGATTTCTTTTCCTCTTGCATATCTTCGGGACTGAGAAATAGAACACCTATCTTCTTCGGAGTTGGTTTAGGAATTGGCTCAGGAGCTGGCTCCGGAAGTGTCCAATTATTTTCATTTTTCAACAAATTATTCAATAGAATTTCAGCATCATCCGATGTTCTTTCCCTGAAAACAGAACCAGCACAACTATCCAGGTATTCTCTGGAAGCATCGGTTAGTCCATTATAAAAGATATCAAGTATTTCATTTTTCTTAAGAGGATGATCAAGCAAAGCAGTAAGTAACTTGAGAAGCCTCCCCCAAGCTTGTGGGAGACTCTCTTCTTCAATTTGCACAAAGTTTTATATTTCCCTCAAAGCAGCTTGTTTCTTATGAGCAGGGAAATATTTAGCAGAGAAGTAATAAATCATATCATGGGGACTACGCACACAACCAGGATCAAGAGAATTAAACCATATCTTAGCATGACCCTTTAATGAGAACGGAAATATTTTAAGGATATAAAAGTAGCGAGATCTCTCATGATTAGTGAATAGGGTGGCTATATCATTTAATTTAGTAAGATGTGCCACAACAGTTTCAGATTCATAGCCATAAAAGGGATCAGATTCGACCAAAGTAATTATATCAGGATCAACAAAGAATTCATAATCCTTATCGGCAACACACATAGGTGAAGTTGCAAAATCAGGGTCAGGTCTCATTCTATCATTAAGCGATTGCTTATTCCATTTAATTAATAGCCTCTTGAGTTCATTGTTACCTTTGCAAGCTAAAATAGCTGCAGAAGCTTCTTTATCAAAAATATAACCCTCAGGAATAACAGGCGTATCTTCATCATCACTTTCATCAATATAATCAGTTTCAATAGTTTCTTTCTCTCTAGCCCTAGCAATTTGTTCATCAAGAAATTCACCAAGTGGCACAACAGTATCAAGCATAGAAGTAGTTTCATCATAAGTATCATGCATAGCAGAAGTGGCATCATCAATAACATGCGACACATCAGAACGAATGGTAGAAGCAGGTTTAGGTGTCGCAAGCTTACTCAAAACAGAAGGTGAATCAAGTGCAGAGCTAGATGGCAGTTCCTTACCTCCCCTCATAGTTGAGGGATAAATTGTTGTCTTAGCGTCTTTCAAGTTCTTCATAGTGATCAGCAGATATAAATACCAAGTGACTCAAAGAATAGAGCTATGCTCCCCGGCAACGGTGCCATAAAATAGTCTTGATAACCCACAAGTATAGGGGATCGCAGCAGTTTTCGAGGGTAGAGTATTCAACCCAAATTTATTGATTCGACACAAGGGGAGCCAAAGAATATTCTCAAGTATTAGCAACTGAGTTGTCAATTCAGCCACACCTGGATAACTCAGTATCTGCAGCAAAGTATTTAGTAGCAAAGTAATATGATAGTAGTGGTAACGGTAATAAAAGGTAACGGCAGCAAAAGTAATATTTTTGGTATTTTGTAGCAATTGTAACAATAGCAACGGGAAAGTAAATAAGCGAGAACCAATATAGGAAAAGCTCGTAGGCATTGGATCGGTGATGGATAATTATGCCGGATGCGGTTCATCATGTAACAGTCATAACATAGGGTGACACAGAACTAGCTCCAATTCATCAATGTAATGTAGGAATGTATTCCAAATATAGTCATACGTGCTTATGGAAAAGAACTTGCGTGACATCTTTTGTCCTACCCTCCCGTGGCAGCGGGGTCCTAATGGAAACTAAGGGATATTAAGGCCTCCTTTTAATAGAGAACCGGACCAAAGCATTTAACACATAGTGAATACATGGACTCCTCAAACTATGGTCATCACCGGGAGTGGTCCCAATTATTGTCACTTCAGGGTTGCCGGATCATAACAGATAGTAGGTGACTATAGACTTGCAAGATAGGATCAAGAACTCACATATATTCATGAAAACATAATAGGTTTAGTTCTGAAATCATGGCACTCGGGCCCTAGTGACAAGCATTAAGCATAGCAAAGTCATAGCAACATCAATCTCAGAACATAGTGGATACTAGGGATCAAACCCTAACAAAACTAACTCAATTACATGATAGATCTCATCCAACCCATCACCGTCCAGCAAGCCTACGATGGAATTACTCACGCACGGCGGTGAGCATCATGAAATTGGTGATGGAGGATGGTTGATGATGACGACGGCGATGAATCCCCCTCTCCGGAGCCCCGAACGGACTCCAGATCGGCCCTCCCGAGAGGTTTTAGGGCTTGGCGGCAGCTCCGTATCATAAAACGCGATGATTTCTTCTTCTTGATTTTTCTCTCTCCAAAAGAAAATATATAGAGTTGAAGCCAGCGTCGGAGGGACTCCAGGGGGCCCACGAGGTAGGGGGACGCACCCCCCACCCTCGTGGACAGGGTGTGGGCCCCCTGGTCTTCATCTTTTGCAACGATTTTTAATTATTTCCATATAGACGTTCTGTGGAGTTTCAGGTCATTTCGAGAACTTTTTTTCTGCACATAAATAATACCATGGCAATTCTGCTGAAAACAGCGTCAGTCTGGGTTAGTTCCATTCAAATCATGCAAAGTAGATACGACGGAGATGTATCACCCCCTGGTCTATCTTTTATCGTATTAATCTTCCGTCAACAAGCTATTTCCGGCACCGTTTATTTTGTATCTTTTATTTTCCAATCTATATTATAAAAATACCAGAAATATTTATCTTATCTTATTATCTCTATCAGATCTCACTTTTGCAAGTTACCGTGAAGGGATTGACAACACCTTCATCGCGTTGGTTGCGAGGTTCTTGATTGTTTGTGTAGGTGCGTGGGACTTTTGAGGAGCCTCCTACTGGATTGATACCTTGGTTCTCAAAAACTGAGGGAAATACTTATGCTACTTTGCTGCATCACCCCTCTTCAAGGAAAAAGCCAACGTAGTGCTCAAGAGGTAGCAAGAAGGATGTCTAGCGCCGTTGCCGGGGAGGTGTTCGCTCGGAGTCAAGACATACCAAGTACCCATCACAAACTCATCTCCCCCACATTACATTATTTGCCATTTGCCTCTCGTTTTCATCTCCCACACTTCACCCTTGCCGTTTATTCGCCCTCTCTTTCTGTTCGCCTCTCTTTTCGCTTGCCTTTTTATGTGCTTGTGTGTTGGATTGTTTGTCACGATGGCTCAAGATAATACCAAATTGTGTGACATTTCCAATACCAATAATAATGATTTCCTTAGCACTCTGATTGCTCCTCTTAATCATGCTGAATCTTGTGAAATCAATGCTGCTTTGCTGAATCTTGTTATGAAAGATCAATTCTCCGGCCTTCCTAGTGAAGATGCCGCTACTCATCTAAACAACTTTGTTGATTTGTGTGATATGCGAAAGAAGAAAGATACGGACAATGATATCGTTAAATGGAAGTTATTTCCGTTTTCACTTAGAGATTGTGTTAAAACTTGGTTTTCGTCCTTGCCTAAAAATAGTATTGATGCTTGGAACAAGTGCAAAGATGCTTTTATCTCTAAGTATTTTCCTCCCGCTAAGATCATCTATCTTAGAAACGATATTATGAATTTTAAACAACTTGATCATTTTTTTGAACAATTAAAATAGCAGGAGAGGCTCCTACTGTTGCTTTATTGAAAATAGAATGAGAGCTTACAATTTACATTTTATACATAGCCAAAGGCTAG
>NC_041391.1:1189582-1210515 GCF_002162155.2 Triticum dicoccoides | reverse complement strand
CAAAGGCTAGAGAGGGGAGGGGGGGGGGGAGCTATACAAAAGTACCCTAGAGTAGTGACAAGTTTTGGATCAGCCCTTTTATGAAAGTAACCACCTCCCCCTAAGTCCTAAAGATTAGGATTTCTAGGTCATTCTTGAACATCCTTAAACAGTCAGCATGAGATGGCGCCTCCCCATCAAACACCACTTTGTTTCTTTGTTTCCATATGTTCCATGCTGCTAGTATAGTGATTTCTTTGAATGCAGGTTTGCGCCAAGTTGTAATTGAGGTATCAAACATTATCGGCATATCATCATTTGTTCCCCAATCCACTCCAATTAGATCCCAACATCTCTTGGCAAATTGACACTCATAAAAAATATGTTTGTTTGTTTCCAGATCAGTGGAGTTACACATCCAGCACGAGTGGTCCTCTCCGATATTAAAGTGCCTTCTAAGAAGCAAATCTCTTGTGTTGACCCTATCCATCAGCATTAACCAAGCAAACACTTTGTGTCTCATGATGCATTTAGACTTCCATATTGAGGTTACAAAACTAGGAGCAGACACATTACGAAAAAGAAACCTGTAGAACTTTTTTGGTTTATATTTCTCATCACCCCAACAGAGAATCCATTCATCGACATCTAGATGATCCAATGACATGGAGTTAACCACAAGCATGATATCATCTAGCTCAGCTTTAGCCTCAACGGAAAGTGGTAGATGAAACAAGGATGACACTACTGAATTTGATTCAAATTGAGCCAAAGACAAATCCCCATCTTGAACATATGAGAACAAATGATTACGGGAATCCATGAGATTTGTATCATTCTGCCAGAGATCTTTCCAAAACAGAACCGTGTCTCCAGCCCTAGGTAGACAAGACGTGATACCTCTCTAAATATCCATTAGCAAAAAAACATCCTTCCACCAAAATGATCCACAGGTTGCTTTTGCATGAGGGGCACCTTGCTCATAATACGCATTCCAGATTAACATAACCAAGGGAATATCAGCCTTGTGGATGAACTTATGTATATATTTTAGGAGCAGCGCCTTATTTTGGGCTTTGAGATCCAGAACTCCCAAGCCACCTTTTTTTTAGGTCTGCAGATTAAATCCCAAGCAGCCAATGAATGAGTTTTAGCATCTCGATCCAGTACTTTCATCCAAAGGCAATGGCGTCTTGCCCGATCAAAATTATCAATCATTTTCATAGGAATTTTGAGAACACACATGGCAAATGATAGCAGAGAAGATAGTGCTGAATTAATGAGTTGCACTCTTTCACCATAGGATAGCCAGATGGCCGTACCTGTTAATCTCCTTTCAATCCTATCAACCAACGACATTAACTCTCTTGCAGTAGGTCTCCTGGTGCCAACAGGAAGTCCCAAGTACATGAACGGCATGCTTCCAACTTGGCAACCAATTTCAAGCGCTGGCCTTTGAGCTTTCTCATCATTCACATTTATGGGCATTAATTGAGATTTTCTGTAATTAATTTTTAGCCCAGTTGCCCTAGCATAGGAGTCCAGAATAGCCTTTATTATGTGCAGTTGATCAGTTTTGTCCGGCAACACAATGTTCGTGTCGTCGGCATATTGGATAACTGGATATTGCTCCGAAGCAGGTTGATCCATTGGAAGTGTAATGTGTCCTTCCTCCCAAGCTTTGTTTATTAAGGATTCGAGAAGATATGCTGCAATAACAAAGAGTAGCGGAGATGCAGGGTCCCCTTGACGAACACCTCTTTTGCATTTAAATTCTTTCCCAGGTACACCGTTTAAAAGGACAGAAGAAGTGCCCGAGTCCAGTATCATTTTTATCCAGTTACACCATCGATCATCAAAACCCTTGCACTTTAGAATGTTGAGGATAAAATCATGTTCCATAGTGTCGAAAGCCTTCTCGAAGTCTAGCTTCAGGATACCAATTCCTTTCTTAGATTGCTTACATTGGTGAATATATTCGAACGCCCAGCCTAGGCAATCTTGTATTGTCTGAGATTTTATGAAACCGTATTGGCTCCCGTGTACAATTTTCAGAATCCACTTTGGCAGTCTCTCGGCCAAGATTTTGGTCAGAACTTTTAGAACACAATTCAGGAGAGAAATTGGACGATAGTCATTAACAGATTCTGGCGTACCATTTTTTGGTATGAGCGTTATTAAGGAGCTGTTAAGACAATTGATGCTTACCGTACCCTCCCAGAAATCATTAAAAAGCAAATAAAAGTCCTCCTTGATAATCTCCCAACAGACTTTAAGAAACTTCCCATCAAACCCATCAGGCCCAGGCGCCCTGTCGGCCGGAATAAGTTTAATTACTCTATCAATTTCCTCATGAGTGCATTGCTCAGATAAAGCAGACAGCCCTGGATATTGCTCAATTAATTCTGGCATATCAAAATCATAAGTTGTGGCATTAGAAACCCCCATTCTTTTCTTAAAGCATTCATAAAAGGCCGCAGCTTTATCATTGTGATTTTCAATAGAGGTGCCATCATCGAACAAAAGACAAGTAATTGAGTTCCTCCTGTATCTCTCCGTTGCACGAGCGTGGAAATATTTTGTATTTTCCTCACCTTTAACTGCCCATCGAAGAGTACAACGTTTTTTCCAGTAATCACTCTAGTACTTTAGCAGTCGAAGAAGGTGCTTCTTTAATATCACCCTAAAATTCCTTTTAGGCACAGATAACTATCGAAGCTCTTCCAGAATGTCAAATTGCATTAAAACTCTATTGCAGTTTTCAATAAGAAGGCTAAGCTTAGATATTTTTTACTCCAAGTTCTCAGCGCATAACGCAACCTTTTGAGCTTAGTCGAGATTCTAGTAGCAGTCGAACTGGCTTTAATTGGGGCAGACCAAGAATTCTTAACTACGTCCAGAAATCCACGATGAGATGGCCAAAAGATTTCGAAACAAAAGATTTTACTTCTAGGTATACATGTGTCCACTGAATGCAAACATGGGAAGTTATCAGAAATTGGGCGGGACAGAGGTTTTACCACAGTATTTGGGAAAACAAAGATCCATTCGAGCGAAGAGAAGAACCAATCCAATTGTTCTAATAGAGGTGTTTGTTGCATATTACTCCACTTGTATTTACGTCCCTTGATCGGAAGTTCCAGAAGGGCCAACGAGCTAATAATCTCATTAAACTTTAGAACATCATCGATATTGCCCCCCTCTTGGTTTCAGTCATCCAACGATCTCATGAAACTAAAATCACCCATAAATAACCATAACTCATCCACTTCAATTTCAATACTTTCAAACCACTGAGTAAATTCCACCCTCTCTGGCCCCTCGCATGGCCCATAAACATTTGTTAATTTCAAAGATTGGTTAGACAGAACAAATGTCATTTTAATTGTGAGAGCATAACGGTAGCTATGAATGACCTGGCCAGAAAACTGACTGCTACACCAAATAATTATGATGCCACCCGATGCACCCACAGAAGGCACAAATTCAAACTTATCAAACCTTCTTCCTCAAAAAAAGAATGATCAAACTCCTCTTTTTTAGTCTCTTGCAAACATAGAATTGTGGAGTTTGATTCATCAATTTTGTTACGAAGAGCTAAGCATTTAGGTTCTGAATTAATACCACAAATATTCCAACATAAGATGTTCCACAGCACAGATGACATGGTCTAAAGCAGGAAAGAAGTTCAAGATAAGATAAGACACTCAAAATGAAGCAGCACACAACAAGCAGCGTAGATAAAAGTAGACATTTAAATGCCTTCAGGGGTTTGTTCCTCCACTCCCTGCATTAGCTTCTCTTCAGTGATTTCCTCCGGCGGGATCCCACACGTGTTGACTCCCAGCAGCTGCAAGGTTTTCACAGGAGTAGGAGGAGGAGGAACTTGTTTTGGAACTTGCTGATCATCCATATCCTGATCCAAGTGGCTTGCACCAATCTTAGGGACCTGCCTGGGTTTAACATGTGATTCCTTCTTTCTTTTCTCAGACAAAGAAGGTGCTTTGAATCCCAAATACCTCGTAGCTCTGACACAATGACGAACTTGTGTGACATCAACAGGAACAGATGGGCGACGTCTCTTGCGATAAGTGACAGCATCCAGCACCATCTCCTCGCAATCTTCCTCTTGATCTAGAACACTGTCAGAGAAAGAGAAGTCCAAAGAGATTCCCTGCTGCCTGGCATACATGTTGTGCACACCCACACCAAAGAACTTGCTGCAAACTGACTTAACTTCCTTACTGCAATAGATGACCTTACTATCTATAACAAAAGGTGAGAAAGGAAATTTAGTGCTGCAAGCCACCTGCACAGCTCTTTCAAAAATATTTGCAGTCCACCTGCAAAACTTATCCAGACAGTTTCAGAGCGCTTCCACTCAATCGTGGGAGTGTAGATAATTGCATAGAAGTGAACCATGAACTGCAGGAGTGTCATTTCCCCTGGTATTTCCATTTCAACAGTATGAGCATTGACCTGAATGAAAGTGAACCCATTGCCTTGTCCTCCATTCACAACATCTTCAGCAGCCTGTTCCATCATCTGCACATGCTCATTCCACAAACGCAGACCATCATCAAAACCAGAATCAGCTGTCTGAATGCCTTCCATCATCGAGGGCCCATCATAACCAGTGAACTGACGATAGCTGAAACCCTGGTACTGCTACGGCACTGGGGGTAATACTGGCCATTCTCCCTAGCCTTGTTGCGGTGGAGGAGGAACAGGAGCAGCTTCCCAAGCATTAGCAGCATTCTCCAACTGCCATACCTGAGCGTTGTGATGAGCTTGTTGCAATCCATTCAGAAAGGGCAGCTGGTTGAAGTGAGGAGAGGCCCCCAAAGGAGGAAGCTCGTCTTCATTCCCTTCCAAACCTGGACTGGGGTTTCTACCATTGAGCACATACACAGGCACAGTCCAAGATTTGCCAATGCCGCTGATGTCCGTGAATCTCTTGATAACTAGACTGAATGGCACCGATTTGAGCTCATTGATCATAACTCTAACCAGCACCCGCGCTTTCTTATGGCCCGGACGATGCCAGAACATACATCTACCAAAGAACGACACTGCCTTCATAATATAATGCTCTGTTTGATAATCTAGCAGGAAAGTAAGCAACATAACCCAGGCTTCTCTTTCAATGCCTCATATTCGTGCCATCATCGTGTCGCAACAGATAGAAGTTAGAATGCTCATCTAAATTTTGTTCCCCCAAATCCAGAATGGCATCTCTGCAGGAACTATGTGGCTCTTTGGCTCATCGTATGATGTATTCTCTTCCTTATCTTTTCTTTTTCTTGGTTTGGTAGACATGTGCTTCACATAGATAACCTGCGCCACATCATTGGCTAGGACGAACGGTTCATCAGTGTACCCAAGATTGTACAGATCCACTGTTGTCATTCCATACTGTGGGTCTACCTATACCCCGCCTCCTGACAGATTGACCCATTTGCACTTAAACAAAGGGACCTTAAAATCATGTCCGTAGTCAAGTTCCCATATGTCCACCATGTAACCATAATATGTGTCCATTCCCCTCTTGGTTGCTGCATCAAAGCGGACACCGCTGTTTTGGTTGGTGCTTTTTTATCTTGGTCGATCGTGTAAAATGTATTCCCATTTATCTCGTATCCTTTGTAAGTCAATACAGTAGAAGATGGTCCCCTGGACAACGAGTGTAGCTCATCAACAGTGTTGTCACCTTTGAGACGTGTTTCGAACCAACTGCTGAAAGTCCTGATGTGTTCACATGTAATCCAGTCATCACACTGCTCCGGGTATTTGGTGCGCAGACTGTTCTTGTGTTCATCGACATACGGGGTCACGAAGGTAGAGTTATGTAGAACTGTGTAGTGTGCTTGAGACCAAGAATGCCCTTCCCTGCATATTATTGAGTCCCCCCCAAGCATGCCTTATCCAATCAGTCTCCCCTCATACCGCGATATAGGCAGACCTATCTTCTTAAGGCCAGCAATCAAGTCAACACAAAACCAAATGACATCCTCTGTTTGATGGCCCATGGAGATGCTTCATTCTGGCCTAGCACGGTTACGGACATATTTCTTTAGGACCCCCATGAACCTCTCAAAGGGGAACATATTGTGTAGAAATACGGGGCCTAGAATGGCAATCTCGTCGACTAGATGAACTAGGACGTGCATCATGATATTGAAGAAGGATGGTGGGAACACCAGCTCGAAACTGACAAGACATTGCACCACATCACTCCTTAGCCTTGGTATGATTTCTGGATCGATCACCTTCTGAGAGATTGCATTGAGGAATGCACATAACTTCACAATGGCTAATCAGAAGTTTTTCGGTAGAAGCCCCCTCAATGCAACCGGAAGCAGTTGCGTCATAATCACGTGGCAGTCATGAGACTTTAGCTTCTGGAACTTTTTCTCTGCCATATTTATTATTCCCTTTATATTCGATGAGAAGCCAATCGGGACCTTCATACTGAGCAGGCATTCAAAGAAGATTTCCTTCTCTTCTTTGGTAAGAGCATAGCTGGCAGGACCTTCATACTGCTTTGGAGGCATGCCGTCTGTTTCGTGCAAATGTTGCAAGTCCTCCCGTGCCTCAGGTGTATCTTTTGTCTTCCCATACACACCCAAGAAGCCTAGCGGGTTCACGCAAAGGTTCTTCGTCACGTGCATCACGTCGATTGAAGAGCAGACTTCTAGGTCTTTCCAGTAGGGTAGGTCCCAAAATATATATTTCTTCTTCCAGATGGGTGCGTGTCCCTCGGCGTTATTCGGAACAACTAGTCCGCCGGGACCCTTTCCAAAGATTTCATGTAAATCATTGACCATAGCAAGTACGTGATCACCGGTATGCATGGCTGGCTTCTTCCGGTGATCTACCTCGCCTTTGAAATGCTTGCCTTTCTTTTGACATTGATGGTTGGTCGGAAGAAATCAATGATGGCCCAGGTACACATTCTTCCTGCCTTTGTCCAGGTATATACTTTCAGTGTCATCCAAACCGTGCGTGCATGCGTGATATCCCTTGTTTGTCTGTCCTGAAAGGTTACTGAGAGCGGGCGAATCATTGATGGTTACAAACAGCAACTCGTGTAGGTCAAATTCCTCCTGTTTGTACTCATCCCACACATGTACACCGTTTCCATTCCACAACTGTAAAAGTTCTTCAACTAATGGCCTTTGGTACACATCAATGTCGTTGCCAGGTTGCTTAGGGCCTTGGATGAGAACTGGCATCATAATGAACTTCCGCTTCATGCACATCCAAGGAGGAAGGTTATACATACATAAAGTCACGGGCCAGGTGCTGTGATTGCTGCTCTAATCCCCGAAAGGATTAATACCATTCGTGCTTAAACCAAACCATACGTTCCTTGGGTCACCTGCAAACTCAGCCCAGTACTTTCTCTCAATTTTTCTCCACTATGACCCGTCAGTTGGTGCTCTCAACTTCTCGTCTTTCTTACGGCCCTCTCTGTGCCATCGCATCAACTTAGCATGCTCTTCATTTCTAAACAGACATTTCAACTGTGGTATTATAGGACCATACCACATCACCTTCGCAAGAACCCTCTTCCTGGGGGGCTCACCGTCAACATCACCAGGGTCATCTTGTCTGATCTTATACCGTAATGCACCGCATACTGGGCATGCGTTCAAATCCTCGTACGCACCGCGGTAGAGGATGCAGTCATTAGGGCATGCATGTATCTTCTGCACCTCCAATCCTAGAGGGCATACGACCTTCTTTGATGCATGCGTACTATCTGGCAATTCATTATCCTTTGGAAGCTTCTTCTTCAATATTTTCAGTAGCTTCTCAAATCCTTTGTCAGGCAAGGCACAGCATTCTCTGCCTTCCACTGCAGCAATTCCAGTACGGTACTGAGCTTTGTGTTGCCATCTTCGTAATTGGGGTACAACCGTTTTTTGTGATTCTCTAACACGCGATAGAACTTCAGCTTCTCCTTTTGACTTTCGTATTGTGTCCTTTAGCAGCTGGAGATCATCGTCATCGGGCACATCGTCTGGTTCCTCTTGATCTTTAGCAGCTTCCCCCTTTGCAGCTTCCTCCGTTGCAGCATCACCATATTCAGGGGGCACATAGTTGTCATCGTCCTCTTCTTCTTCACTGTCTTCCATCATAACCCCTATTTCTTTGTGCCTCGTCCAAACATTATAGTTTGGCATGAAACCCTTATAAAGCAAGTGGGTGTGAAGGATTTTCTGGTCAGAGTAAGACTTCATATTCCCACAATTAGGTAATGGACAACAGATAAAACCATTTTGCTTATTTTCCTCAGCCACTTCAAGAAAATTATGCACGCCCTTAATGTACTCGGGGGTGTGTCTGTCACCGTACATCCATTGTCGGTTCATCTTCGTGCATTATATATAATTATGTGTGCCAAAAGTAAGAAAATTAGACAAGTATCTATCTAAAGTAAGAATTTTCTTCTTTTAAAAATAAGATAAGAACAAGAGGCTCACAACGGTGGTGCCGGCGACGAGATCAGCGCTAGCGATCGACGGCGGTGATGACGGGGATGGGACGTGACAGACCGCTAAACCTAGAAAAATCTCAAGGAAAATGGAGCTTGGAGGTCGAGTTTGGAGAGGAGAAAGCTTAAGTAGTGTGGCTCGGGCATTTCATCGAACACCTCATGTGCATAGGAGGTGAGCTAGAGCACCACAAAGCCCTCCTCTCGCCGGCCAAAAAAACAAAGCATTGTGTGGAGTGCTCTGCTTGCGGCCGAGGGGTATATATAGCAACTTCATTGGTCCCGGTTCGTGGCTGGAACTGGGACTAAAGGCCATCCTTCGGTACCGGTTCAACCCATGAACCGGGACCAATGGATGTGGGCCAGAAGCGAGGCCCATTGGTCCAAGTTCATGTCTGGAACCGGGACCAAAGGGTCCAGACGAACTGGGACCAATGACCCACGTGGCCCAGCCGGCCCCCTGGGCTCACGAACCGGGATGTATGCCCCCATTTGTCCCGGTTCGTGATTGAACTGGGACTAATCGGCTGGCCAGGCCTGGACCAAAGCCCTGTTTTCTACTAGTGTTGCTATGTTTCTCGAGAGAAGCCACTAGTGAAACCTACGGCCCCTGGGTCTCTTTCTCATATATTTGCCTTTGCGATCTACTTTTTCTTTGCTTTTATTTTTCAGATCTATTAAGCCAAAAATACAAAAATACCTTGCGGCAATTTTTCCTTATTTATTTATTTGGCGTTCGACCTATCAATTTACTACAAAATTATCTCACATCTGTTTGCCACTTGAGGCGCCGTACCCCGGTAGGGATTGATGATACGTCACTAAGGTATCTATAATTATTGATTGTTCCATGCTATTATATTATCCACCTAGGATGTTTTATATGCATTTATATGCTATTTTATATGATTTTTGGGACTAACCTATTAACCTCAAGCCTAGTGCCAGTTTCTGTTTTTTTCTTGTTTTTGGGAATAGCAAACGGAGTCCAGTTGATGTGCCAATTTTGATGATTTTTTATGGTACAATAGAAAGCCCGGAGTAAAAGAGCTGGGCCAGAAGTGTCCCAGGCCGTCCACTAGGGTGGGGGCCGCGCCCTACCCCCCTGGGCGCGTCCTCCAATCTCATGGACGACTCGGAGACCCCCCTGACGTGAGACCTACGCCAAAAATTCCTATAAATACAGAAACCTCCAGAAAATAACCTAGATCTGGAGTTCTGCCGCCGCAAGCCTCTGTAGCCACCAAAAACCAATTGGTACCCTGTTCCGGCACCCTGCCGGAGGGGGGATCCATCACCGGTGGCCATCTTGATCATCCCGGTGCTCTCCATGACGAGGAGGGAGTAGTTCACCCTAGGGGCTGACGGTATGTACCAGTAGCTATGTTTTTGATCTCTCTCTCTCTCTCTCCCTCTCTCTCTCTCTCTCTCTCTCTCTCTCTTGTCTTCTTGATGTGGCACGATCTTGATGTATCGCGAGATTTGCTATTAGCTGGATCTTATGATGTTTCTCCCCCTCTACTCTCTTGTAATGGATTCAGTTTTCACTTTGAAGTTACCTTATCGGATTGAGTGTTTAAGGATTTGAGAACACTTTATGTATGTCTTGCATGTGCTTATCTTTGGTGACAGTGGGATATTCGCGTGATCTACTTGATATGTGTTTTGGTGATAAACTTGCGGGCTCAGTGACCTTGTGAACTTATGCATAGCGGTTGGCACACGTTTACGTCTTGACTCTCCGGTAGAAACTTTGGGGCAATCTTTGAAGTACTTTGTGTTGGTATGAATAGATGAATCTGAGATTGTGTGATGCATATCGTATAATCATACCCACGGATAATTGTGGTGACATTGGAGTATCTAGGTGCCATTAGGGTTTTGGTTGATTTGTGCCTTAAGGTGTTATTCTAGTACGAACTCTAGGATAGATCGAACGGAAAGAATAGCTTCGTGTTATTTTACTGCGGACTCTTGAATAGATCAATCAGAAAGGATAACTTTGAGGTGGTTTCATACCCTACAATAATCTCTTCATTTGTTCTCTGCTATTAGTGACTTTGGACTGACTCTTTGTTGCATGTTGAGGGATAGTTATATGATCCAATTATGTTATTATTGTTGAGAGAACTTGCACTAGTGAAAGTATGAACCCTAGGCCTTGTTTCGAAGCATTGCCATACCGTTTGTGCTCACTTTTATCATTAGTTACCATGCTGTTTTTATATTTTCAGGTTACAGAAACCTATAACTACCATCCCTATTACACTTGTATCACCATCTCTTCATCGAACTAGTGCACCTATACAATTTACCATTGTATTGGGTGTGTTGGGTACACAAGAGACTCTTTGTTATTTGGTTGCAGGGTTGTCTGAGAGAGACCATCTTCATCCTACGCCTCCCACGGATTGACAAACCTTAGGTCATCCACTTGAGGGAAATTTGCTACTGTCCTACAAACCTCTGCACTTGGAGGCTCAACAACGTCTACAGGAAGAAGGTTGTGTAGTAGACATCAAGCTAATTTCTGGCGCCGTTGGCGGAGAGGTGAGTGCTTGAAGGTATATCTTTAGATCTTGCAATCGAATCTTGTTATTTCTTGTTTTATCACTAGTTTAGTCTATAGAAGAAAACTAAAAAATGGAATTATGGTTGCCTCATATGCTTCATCTTTTTAATGTCTTTCGTGAAAATGATGGGAAGGAAAATTGTGCTCAAGTACTAGAAGAAGAATTACATAGAATGCTTGGCATAAAATATGTGAATGATCAGCATGATTGCAATGTTGTTAGTATGAATTCTTTGAATACCCATGATGCTAATGATATGCAAAGCCACAAGCTTGGGGATGCTATGTTTGATGAAGATGATATGTTTAGTCCCCCAAGTATTGATGAGCAAATTTATTATGATGAAAGCATGCTGTCGGTGTCAAAACCGGCGGATCTCGGGTAGGGGGTCCCGAACTATGCGTCTAGGCGGATGGTAACAGGAGACAAGGGACACAATGTTTTTACCCAGGTTCGGGCCCTCTCGATGGAGGTAATACCCTACTCCTGCTTGATTAATATTGATGATATGGGTAGTACAAGAGTAGATCTACCACGAGATCAAGGAGGCTAAACCCTAGAAGCTAACCTATGGTATGATTGTGGTTGTTCTACGGACTAAAACCCTCCGGTTTATGTAGACACCGGATAGGTTAGGGTTACACAGAGTCGGTTACAATGGTAGGAGATCTACATATCCGTATCGCCAAGCTTGCCTTCCACGCCAAGGAAAGTCCCATCCGGACATGGGACGAAGTCTTCAATCTTGTATATTCATAGTCTTGGAGTCCGGCCGTGACGATAGTCCGGCTATCCGGACACCCCCTAGTCCGGGACTCCCTCGGTAGCCCCTGAACCAGGCTTCAATGACGATGAGTCTGGCGCGTTGATTGTCTTCGGCATTGCGAGGCGGGTTCTTCTCCAAATTCCATATACTTGTCGAATAGTGTCCGGCTTCTGATAAATGCTGCGCTCTTTGGCTTCTACGCCCAATAATGGCTATCTTCCACGTGTTTAAATGAATGCGAATAGCCAGGGTATTTTTACAGTTACCCCCCTAGCCGTGCAAATTAGCCGCCTATAAAAGGAGCAAGGATCTAGATCATACTCACACCATCCTCCCTTTGCAAGCTTTCATCAGAGCGCCTCTGACCAAAGCCCATTCCGTCATGGACAGTCGACGCGGCTCCTCTTCTCGCGCTCCCAGCCCTCAGCCAGGAAATTGGGAGAGATGCTCTATCACATCCCTAGTTGCTGGTAGTGCTCTAGGCTAGCTCATGTGTGCATCATGTTTAAATTCTGAAAATTTGAACTGAGGAATTCAGAAGCCTCAAAACTTAAATAAAAGAGGGGCAAGAAACCCTAAAATTGCAATCAGTAAATCCAAAATGCCCTAGAAATAGCTCTGACAATTTTGGCAAGAGTTATAAATCAAACCAAAATTTTGGGACATTTCTAAGGAATTATTGGGCTCTGATTTTTAAATCAATATTTTATTTGAATTTGGAGTTATATTCATAATATATAATGAATATATTTTCAAATGACCTGAGATATTTTTATTATGTGTGGAGAAGTCCATTAGGTGACTTAAAAATATCTAGGGAAGTTTAGGCACTGTTTTCAAATTCTGTTTGAATTAAAATTCAGTGCCAATTAAATAAAACGGAACAAAAATAGAAAACAGTAAATAAAAAAAAGAGAAAGAGAGAGAGAAGCCCAGCTTACCTGGCGCCACGAACCGGCCCAGCTGTGCCCCCCCCATCGCTGGCCCAGCTGGTGGCCCAGCCCACCACCGCAAACCCCCTCGCCGCTCGTCGTCTTCCTCTGCCAGTAGGCAGAGGCGAGGCGTGGCGCGCGCCCGAGAGCCCCGACGCCACCTCCTACTTCGCGGCCCTCCTAGCGACCCCACGACGCCGCCCCACGCTCCCTCTCGCTTTCCCCTCCTCTCCCTGGATCTCACTCTCTCCCCGAGCTCGTCTCTCTCCCTCTCTCTCCCGAACCCGAGCACTATCGCCGCCGCCGACGAACACCACCCCGGCCATCGCCTCCCCCTCGTCCCCTCGAGCAGTCCACGAGCTCCGCCGTGCCGCCCTCGCCCTCCCCGCCGTCACACGCGACCGGAGAAGCCCCGAAGCGCCGCCCCGACGTTCTTCCCCTCCTCGGACCCGCCGATCGCTGTCGCCGAATTCGCCGCCGACAGGACGCCCCCGAGCCCGCTGACCACCTCTCCCTCTCCACGGTGAACTCCTCTTCCTCTCCCCCTAGCCCCGTGTTTGTTCGGCCTCCGTAGCCGCCGTTTCCACCTCACCGGAAACTCCCCGCCGCCGGCCATGGCGCCGCCGTGGCCAGGGCCACCCCAGCTGGCGCCCGAGCATGCTACCAAGTTCGCCGCCCTCCCAGGAGCCTGCAGCGCCCTTCCGTTTCCCCTCTAGTGCACCGCAGCATCGAGACCGAGCTCGCCCGAGCTCCGGCGGCCGCCTAGGTCGCCGCCGGCACCGATTCCGGCCGCCCCGAGCGCAACTGACTCCACCAAGAGCTTCGGCTCGTCCCCAGCTCCTCCTAGATGCCCTCCGCGGTCCATTTGGTCGCCGGAGTGGCCAAAACCACTCTCGCCACCGCGTCGGGCTCGCCGGCGGCTAAACGCCGGCAGCCGACTTTGACTTTGACCACGGGTGGGCCCCGGTTGACTCTCCTGAGTCAATGACAGGTGGGGCCCAGCCCTGTTAACTATTAGGATTAGTTTTAATTAATTTTAGTTAAGCTAATCACACTGACACGCGGGACCCACTATCAGGTTTGACCCGGACCATGTCCCGTTGACCACTGACGTCACACTGACGTCAGGCTGACGCAGTAATTGATTTTCTGGATTTTTTATAATTCAGGAAATTCCAGAAAATGCCTAAAACTTCAATAAATCATAGAAAATTAACCGTAACTCCAAATTAAATAATTTATATATGAAAAATTATCAGAAAAATTCAAGGAATCCATCTGTACCATTTTCATGCATGTTAGAACAACTTATAGCTGCTGTTTAGCACAAATCAATTAAAGGGCATTTATTTAATCACATATGGAGTTTGAATTTGAATTTTATATTCAAACCAACTTCATTTAATCTGTTGCTAGTTGCATTAGTCCAAAACACATTCATTTTGCCATGTCATGATCATGCATCATATTGTGCATTGCATTGATTGTGTTCCTTTCTGTGTTGCCGGTATTTGTCCCCTCTCGATAGACGTGATACCGATGATGTGATCGTTGACACTGATGAAGACTCAATGTTATCTTCAGAAGTGCCAGGCAAGCAAAACCCCCTTGTTCATTCCGATACAATCCCACTCTCTCGCTCCTGCTCTCTTTTACTGCATTAGGACAACAACGATTCATCTGTTACTTGCTGCGGTAGCTGAACCCCTTTATCCTTTGCATGACCTGTCATTGCCACAGTAAATAGATGAAACCCTTTAGCATGAGTAGGAGTTGTTTGAGCCCTGTTGTGCCTACTCATTCATGCTTGTTTGTCATGCCTGCTACTGCTTAGAGTTGAGTCAGGACTGATTCATCGGGGATGAATCAGAGGTGTGTGAACATGTCCTACTGTGTGTGAGCTAAGTGTGTGAACACGATTTGGTAAAGGTAGTGGTGAGAGGCCATGTAGGAGTACATGGTGGGTTGTCTCATTGCAGCCGTCCTCAGGAACTGAGTTCTGTGTTTGTGATCCATGATTCAGCTACTACCACGCATTGGGCCCGAAACCAATGGACCCTCTCGGCTTCTTGATCACCCTTGTCCTCTGTCCAGGAGTTGCAAGTAGTTTTTGGTGTTTGTAGTATGCTGGAGGCCGTGCGCAGCGCTGACCGTAGGGGTGGGCTGTGATGCGGTAGGGACGTGGCCGGGTAAACCGGGCGCCCGTTTGGTGTCACGGAACCCTGTTCACATCGTTTGGGGCTGTGAGCGAAACTCCGGCCGGATCTCCTCATGGATGGAACCCGAATAGGCGATAAACCTGGACTAGAGACTTGAGTGTTTAGGCAGGCCGTGGCCGACACCCACGTTGGGCTTCCGCTTGAAGGTTGCCGAGTACATGTCGTGTAAACGGCGGTAAGTGGTGAGAGCGTGTGTGAAGAAGTACACCCCTGCAGGGTTAATATGATCTATTCGAATAGCCGTGTCCGCGGAAAAGGACTTCTGGGTTGCTTATATCAGTTCATAGACAAGTGAAAGTGGATACTCTAAAATACGCAAGATAAGCGTGAGTGCTATGGATGGCGTTCTCGTAGGGAGACGGGAGCGGATCCATAGTGGTGTATTGGTTGGTGAATATGTGGACTCGTGTGCGCCACCTCAAAAGAGTTACTTGCAGTCGTAGTTCAGGATAGCCACCGAGTCAAAGCTGGCTTGCTGCAGTTAAACCCCACCATCCCCTTTGTTGATAATGATGCATACGTAGATAGTTCTGATGTAAGTCTTGCTGGGTACATTTGTACTCACGTTTGCCTATTTTATGTTTTTGCAGAGAGACTTCGGTCTCGCTAGTAGTTCCGCGTGGACTTCGACGTTTAGCTTGTTACCTCAGCTACGATCTTGTGCCTCGGCAGGATTTGGTAGATAGTCAGGCTTCTCAGCCTTTTTCATTTATAGATGTCTGTACTCAGACATGATAGCTTCCGCTTGTGCTTGATTTGTATGCTCTGAATGTTGGGTCATGAGACCCATGTTTGTAATATCTCGCTCCTCGGAGCCTATTGAATAGATTACTTGAGTCATAGAGTCATGTTGTGATGCCATGTTGTATTTGCACATATCGAGCATATTGTGTGTATGTTATTGAAATGCTTGGTATGTGTGGGATCTGACCATCTAGTTGTTTATCTTTAGTAGCCTCTCTTACGGGGAAATGTCTCCTAGTGTTTCCACCGAGCCATGGTGGCTTGCTACTGCTCCGGAACACTTAGGCTGGCCGGCATGTGTCCTTCTTCGTTCCTGTGTCTGTCCCTTCGGGGAAATGTCACGCGATGAATACCGGAGTCCTGTTAGCCCGCTACAGCCCGGTTCACCGGAGTCCTGCTAGCCCAGTGCTACAGCCTGGATTCACTCGCTGATGACCGACACGTTCGATGCTGGGTCATGGATGCCTGTCCCTGTAAGTCTGTGTCACTTTGGGTTTACGACTAGCCATGTCAGCCCGGGCTCCTTATCATATGGATGCTAGCGACACTGTCATATACGTGTGCCAAAAGGCGCAAACGGTCCCGGGCAAAGGTAAGGCGACACCCGTGGGAATACCGTGCGTGAGGCCGCAAAGTGATATGAGGTGTTACCGGCTAGATCAATGTGACATCGAGTCGGGGTCCTGACAGCGTTGGTATCAGAGCTTGACTGCCTGTAGGTTACCAAGCCAAACTGGTCGATGTTGAGTCTAGAAATTCTTTAGTTATATAAGGGAATTGATTGTGGGATGGAACGTAAGGCTCTTTTTACTCCTTATACCTCATGGCCTTCTGATCTGAGTCATCATCTTCTCTTCTACGGGGATTAAGAACTAGGCTATCTTTTCTTTCTATCAGGATCACGTGTTACTAATCAGTAGACTTATAAGATTGTTGGATTTAAGTCTTAGTTCAGTTCCTACTACTTCCGTATGTTAATTGTTGATCTCGGAACCTTGATATTGTGCTTCTGAGTGGTTATGCCACCCTTTTTGTGATTGTCTCAAATCTTTTTGAGCAATTATAGCCGTTATGCTGTCCGAGTCATCCCAGGTTTCTAAATAGTCCGATGCATTTGCAAATCCCTTCCTTCTGTTTCCGATGTTCCCATGGGCCAGATTAACCACACTAATCGGTGTGTTGAGGTAATTATTGCCTCGACATATATGTTGGAATTATTATTATGACCCTAAGTGCTTAGGGGATCATCTAGTGGTCTAGCCATGATTTGTGTCCTAGTGTGAAGATTCTGGCCTTTATTCTCGGAAGCATCCCGTGATGCTACTTAGTAGTAGGTATTCTACTCCTGGGTTCTGAACCCGAGATTCACTCTACCTACTTCATGTTGATAGTAATTTCTAGTGCCTTTAGGATATTAGTAACCTTTGCGATAGTCCTTGAAGTCCGTGGTATCTTCTTCTTCCAAATACCATGAACTACTTATGGCAGATGTTTATTGGATCAAAAAAAAATCACAATTAGAGTACTCTTGAGGAGTTCTCCATTCATAAATCGTGACTGCCAGTTCTACCTTTCTGCATGGGTTATCCGGAAGAAATATGTTGAACTTGGTTCGACATACTAATCTATGCATCCACAACTCAGAAAGTTATATGTTCCTTTGAGTTGTTCTCTTTAGTTGCATTCTGACCCTCGTCTATCAATTGATAGTCAAGAGTATGCGTGCATTCATTCGTCGATGCCTATTACCCTTGTGGTCCGCCAAGCCATTCTATTTCAGAATGAATAGGAGAAACAAACTCCAGTACCTCATCCATATTTAGGATTGGGTCAAAGTAGTTGTGTTCCGCAGATCAAGTTACAATCCAGCTTCTGGTCTGCTCTACCCTGAAGTATTACCTTCTTTATGACAGGAATTTCATGAGAATTGCACCACCTTTTGTGAATTCTTGACATAGTGATACTTCTCGCCATCCTTTTTCATTCCTCGGTTCCGTGTTGTTGCAGCCGGAATGCCGACAAGTGAATCATGATGTGTGAACTCAACACTCCTAGCAACCCCATTGCTTGGTAGTTAATGGACAATAATTTCATTCTTAGTGTGTTGGTTTCTGAATCATCCTTCTAAGACTGATCGTGCTACCTAGTCCTTATTTTGGTGCACCTTTCGATTGATGAGTTAGGACCTTGTCAAGTCCTCGCTCATTTGATCATATCATCTTGCCCTGAAAAGCAAGATTGTTCTCGAGCTTAGTAACATATCGGTGGTTCGTGATTTCCGAAGATCTTCTCAGAAGTATTACCAGGTTGTCACCTGACCGCTATGTTGAGCTCGTGATCAAGTTGGTTTCTTGTGAACCACCTTCCCTCCAAGAATCGGTGTTAGATATCCCTGAGCTAGTTGGTTAAGCTAAACGACAACTTGGAGGGTTGGAAGATAAAAGCTTGCCTGACTTAGTTCGTTCCAAAGGGATATTCTTGTGTAGTGTGTGTTGAAGGAAGATGATATCTTCATCGATTGGTCCCTGTGATCAGTTGCTGGACCTTTTGTCTTATCAATCCTTTGATTTGAGTGTGGGCTATCGTCAAATCAAGTCAGAACCAACGATGTTCGTAATGTTGTCTTACTCATGGTTGATCCCTCGAGCATACACCATTATATCTTTTGGGTCTGACCAATGCTATCACCGTGTTCACATGATGGTGGAAGTCCAGTGATATGGAAATTCCGATGAGTTGTTGTTGAGCCCATTGACAACATCCTTATCTCCTCCATGATGTTGTTGAACATTAAGTTAGTGTTGGAAACTTTTGAAAGCATTTTCTTCATGCTAGCTCATGAAGTACTTGTTTGATGAAAGGAGTGACTTCCTTTGATTCACGTGCATTTTGATGTAAGTTGCCGTCGTGAATTCGAGGAAGCATGTTTTTACCTCCTCTGGAACCATCCCAAGTCAGTTATGCACGTGCGAAGTATTCTGTGGTTTGATAGACTGAACATCTTCATTCCATATGTGTATCCTAGCACCCCAAGCCACTAATTGATTTGTTCAAGGAGAAGGAGTATCTTCATAAGAGCTAATCCGGACTTATGAAAGAACTTCGATATCCTTGCTGATGGTTCCCAACTAGAACTCGGTAGTGTTTTATTATAAGACTACAATGTGATCATGTTTGTCTGAGGCCGCGTGTTCACACATGTGTAGCAGAACCAGCTCATGTTTTGGAGCTTGCTATCGTAGTTCATTTTCCTGAGAATCTCGCAATGTCATTTCGTCGATTTGTGTTGCAAACTTTCATTTTTCTTCCTAGACTCGATGAGTCTGGAATATCCTGACACCAACCAGATCTGAATCTCAGGCAGATATGATGGTTGGAATATTTCCCAAGAATTATAATATTGGTCGCGCGATAACCGGTAAAGTGGATGTCGTGGCCAACACACCCAGCCGGAAGACCTGTTATTATAATATCTTGATTGATGAAGTTGGCCACCTCCCCATAGGGATTTCGTAGGATTTACCTCCGTAACTGTTCCTTATGGATTCTAGTGCTCCCGAAGTCCGACCTTTTTACTTGATGTTCTAGATATCAAACCATATCTATGGGTGGGTTACACTAGCACATCAAGGAGAACATTAGAAGCGGAGTGCTAAATGTCTCTCGGTCGATCATCCAGATTTTTATTTCCTTGGCCTCGCTAAGGTGAAGTCTGAGAAGGTGTTATCTTCCTTTGCATCGGCATCTTCCACCGGCATTCATCATGGTAGTAAGTTGTGTTGCCAGAATCCTTGACACGGATATTGGTAAAACCTTGATGGTTATGGAAATGCTCAAGTTCTTGAGAGCACGCACAAGCGCTAGGTGTTATCATCGACACTAGCTGGGTTTGCTCTCAGTTCCCTCGGCAATGCTATGACCTTTTCAACCAGTGAATTAACTCTCTAGTGTTGGGCTCTTCCCCAGTTACCAGAATCATTCCCAGCATTTGCATTTTGTTCCCAGCTTGCACCGCCAATGTGCCATTCTACCATGGGTCTCTTGCATTTCCGGTGATAAGCAAATTCATCCATTATGTTGTCTTCAACAAGGTAATCCACATCAGCCAAGTCCGAGTATACCATTCCACCGAACCCCTCCAAACGATTACTCGAGAATTGCCTTAGGTTGGTTTAAAGAGTCTCAATGATCTCTGAATCAAAGGTAATTCTTTTTGCCACTTAAGGGGAGATATCTACGAGTCACGGTTCCGAAGGTGTCTCATTGTGGTATCATGGCAACTCAACTCCTCGCTACGTTGACAACCGTTCACCACCTTCTTAGGTGTGGAATCGTTGTCTACCTAGTGAACCCTCGTCATCTGTTCCACTCCATCCCTCTAGAGGTGTGCTTCGTCTCTCAGCTCGAGAGATGTTGTTATGTCTCATTCCGTGAGTTGTTCGATCTTCAAGAAGATCGACCCTTCTAGAGTCTCCCTCTTCCCTCCATGTCATGTTGACAGGATTTCTTAGAGCAAGACGACAAGACAAAGATGGTGTTCAAATCAACGTTCATTTGAAGTGCACCCTGGATCGTGAAGTTTGTGCTAGGTCGCGTTTCCCCTCCACCTTACCCTACGCTTGAATCTCGAGACGAGATTCTTGTTTAGTGGGGGTGAGTTGTCACATCCCTAGTTGCTGGTAGTGCTCTAGGCTAGCTCATGTGTGCATCATGTTTAAATTCTGAAAATTTGAACTGAGGAATTCAGAAGCCTCAAAACTTAAATAAAAGAGGGGCAAGAAACCCTAAAATTGCAATCAGTAAATCCAAAATGCCCTAGAAATAGCTCTGACAATTTTGGCAAGAGTTATAAATCAAACCAAAATTTTGGGACATTTCTAAGGAATTATTGGGCTCTGATTTTTAAATCAATATTTTATTTGAATTTGGAGTTATATTCATAATATATAATGAATATATTTTCAAATGACTTGAGATATTTTTATTATGTGTGGAGAAGTCCATTAGGTGACTTAAAAATATCTAGGGAAGTTTAGGCACTGTTTTCAAATTCTGTTTGAATTAAAATTGAGTGCCAATTAAATAAAACATAACAAAAATAGAAAACAGTAAATAAAAAAAAGAGAAAGAGAGAGAGAAGCCCAGCTTACCTGGCGCCACGAACCGGCCCAGCTGTGCCCCCCCCCCCATCGCTGGCCCAGCTGGTGGCCCAGCCCACCA
>NC_041391.1:1177417-1187936 GCF_002162155.2 Triticum dicoccoides | reverse complement strand
CAGCGCTGACCGTAGGGGTGGGCTGTGATGCGGTAGGCACGTGGCCGGGTAAACCGGGCGCCCGTTTGGTGTCACGGAACCCTGTTCACATCGTTTGGGGCTGTGAGCGAAACTCCGGCCGGATCTCCTCATGGATGGAACCCGAATAGGCGATAAACCTGGACTAGAGACTTGAGTGTTTAGGCAGGCCATGGCCGACACCCACGTTGGGCTTCCGCTTGAAGGTTGCCGAGTACATGTCGTGTAAACGGCGGTAAGTGGTGAGAGCGTGTGTGAAGAAGTACACCCCTGCAGGGTTAATATGATCTATTCGAATAGCCGTGTCCGCGGAAAAGGACTTCTGGGTTGCTTATATCAGTTCATAGACAAGTGAAAGTGGATACTCTAAAATACGCAAGATAAGCGTGAGTGCTATGGATGGCGTTCTCGTAGGGAGACCGGAGCGGATCCATAGTGGTGTATTGATATGGTGAATATGTGGACTCGTGTGCGCCACCTCAAAAGAGTTACTCGCAGTCGTAGTTCAGGATAGCCACCGAGGCAAAGCTGGCTTGCTGCAGTTAAACCCCACCATCCCCTTTGTTGATAATAATGCATATGCAGATAGTTCTGATGTAAGTCTTGCTGGGTACATTTGTACTCACGTTTGCCTATTTATGTTTTTGCAGAGAGACTTCAGTCTCGCTAGTAGTTCCGCGTGGACTTCGACGTTTAGCTTGTTACCTCCGCTACGATCTTGTGCCCTCGGCAGGATCTGGTAGATAGTCAGGCTTCTCAGCCTTTTTCATTTATAGATGTCTGTACTCAGACATGATAGCTTCCGCTTGTGCTTTGATTTGTATGCTCTGATTGTTGGGTCATGAGACCCCTGTTTGTAATATCTCGCTCCTCGGAGCCTAATGAATAAATACTTGAGTCGTAGAGTCATGTTGTGATGCCATGTTGTATTTGCACATATCGAGCATATTGTGTGTATGTTATTGAAATGCTTGATATGTGTGGGATCTGGCTATCTAGTTGTTTATCCTTAGTAGCCTCTCTTATCGGGAAATGTCTCCTAGTGTTTCCACTGAGCCATGGTAGCTTGCTACTGCTCCGGAACACTTAGGCTGGCCGGCATGTGTCCTTCTTCGTTCCTGTGTCTGTCCCTTCGGGGAAATGTCACGCGATGAATACCGGAGTCCTGTTAGCCCGCTACAGCCCGGTTCACCGGAGTCCTGCTAGCCCAGTGCTACAGCCTGGATTCACTCGCTGATGACCGACACGTTCGATGCTGGGTTATGGATGCCTGTCCCTGTAAGTCTGTGTCACTTTGGGTTTACGACTAGCCATGTCAGCCCGGGCTCCTTATCATATGGATGCTAGCGACACTGTCATATACGTGTGCCAAAAGGCGCAAACGGTCCTGGGCAAAGGTAAGGCGACACCCGTGGGAATACCGTGCGTGAGGCCGCAAAGTGATATGAGGTGTTACCGGCTAGATCAATGTGATATCGAGTCGGGGTCCTGACAGCGTTGGTATCAGAGCTTGACTGCCTGTAGGTTACCAAGCCAAACTGGTCGATGTTGAGTCTAGAAATTCTTTAGTTATATAAGGGAATTGATTGTGGGATGGAACGTAAGGCTCTTTTTACTCCTTATACCTCATGGCCTTCTGATCTGAGTCATCATCTTCTCTTCTACGGGGATTAAGAACTAGGCTATCTTTTCTTTCTATCAGGATCACGTGTTACTAATCAGTAGACTTATAAGATTGTTGGATTTAAGTCTCAGTTCAGTTCCTACTACTTCCGTATGTTAATTGTTGATCTCGGAACCTTGATATTGTGCTTCTGAGTGGTTATGCCACCCTTTTTGTGATTGTCTCAAATCTTTTTGAGCAATTATAGCCGTTATGCTGTCCGAGTCATCCCAGGTTTCTAAATAGTCCGATGCATTTGCAAATCCCTTCCTTCTGTTTCCGATGTTCCCATGGGCCAGATTAACCACACTAATCGGTGTGTTGAGGTAATTATTGCCTCGACATATATGTTGGAATTATTATTATGACCCTAAGTGCTTAGGGGATCATCTAGTGGTCTAGCCATGATTTGTGTCCTAGTGTGAAGATTCTGGCCTTTATTCTCGGAAGCATCCCGTGATGCTACTTAGTAGTAGGTATTCTACTCCTGGTTTCTGAACCCGAGATTCACTCTACCTACTTCATGTTGATAGTAATTGCTAGTGCCTTTAGGATATTAGTAACCTTTGCGATAGTCCTTGAAGTCCGTGGTATCTTCTTCTTCCAAATACCATGAACTACTTATGGCAGATGTTTATTGGATCAAAAAAAATCACAATTAGAGTACTCTTGAGGAGTTCTCCATTCATAAATCGTGACTGCCAGTTCTACCTTTCTGCATGGGTTATCCGGAAGAAATATGTTGAACTTGGTTCGACATACTAATCTATGCATCCACAACTCAGAAAGTTATATGTTCCTTTGAGTTGTTCTCTTTAGTTGCATTCTGACCCTCGTCTATCAATTGATAGTCAAGAGTATGCGTGCATTCGTTCGTCGATGCCTATTACCCTTGTGGTCCGCCAAGCCATTCTATTTCAGAATGAATAGGAGAAACAAACTCCAGTACCTCATCCATATTTAGTATTGGGTCAAAGTAGTTGTGTTCCGCAGATCAAGTTACAATCCAGCTTCTGGTCTGCTCTACCCTGAAGTATTACCTTCTTTATGACAGGAATTTCATGAGAATTGCACCACCTTTTGTGAATTCTTGACATAGTGATACTTCTCGCCATCCTTTTTCATTCCTCGGTTCCGTGTTGTTGCAGCCGGAATGCCGACAAGTGAATCATGATGTGTGAACTCAATACTCCTAGCAACCCCATTGCTTGGTAGTTAATGGACAATAATTTCATTCTTAGTGTGTTGGTTTCTGAATCATCCTTCTAAGACTGATCGTGCTACCTAGTCCTTATTTTGGTGCACCTTTCGATTGATGAGTTAGGACCTTGTCAAGTCCTCGCTCATTTGATCATCTCATCTTGCCCTGAAAAGCAAGATTGTTCTCGAGCTTAGTAACATATCGGTGGTTCGTGATTTCCGAAGATCTTCTCAGAAGTATTACCAGGTTGTCACCAGGCCACCCCATGTGGGATTTCAACGGGGAGGACGATACCACCCGCCATGGCCGCAAAGGGCCGGAATCGGTCACCGAACTGGTGAAGATCTTATCTGCCATGTACAAAGGAGAGGAGGAGGATTTCCTCCGTCTCAACCCTCTGAAGGAGTTTTCTTTGAGTAATCCTCGAAGCTGGGTAAGCAAATATCCTTTGTGACCTGTCTGATCCATATTCCCGTAGTTAAATATCTCATTTCATGGTTTTTGCGCAGGAACTGCGCCGAACTGTGGAGAAGATACACAGCCCGCCCCCACAACCCGAGGATCCGGAACGGTCCCTCGATCCGACCTCCAAAGAGGATCCGGATATAAAGGTGGAGTTGATCGATGGGGTATTCTACCAACTTAGCATCGACAATGTGTTGGTCGCCATTACGGTTGATTACCCCGGAATATTTCCAGCCTCACAGGTAAATGAGACCGAGATTCCAAAATCCTGATAACGACCCATCCATGCTTTATTTTTGATCACCATATACCAATGGTGTTTCGCAGGGGGTACCTTCGAGGCAGGAAGTCGAGCCTGCGGCGGCTGGCCAACAAAGGGCAGTGCGGCCCCGCAGGTTAAAAAGAAGTGCGGTCCGGATCGAAACTCCGCCGCAACGGTATGGCATGTCACCATACTCCCAGGATTGATTCCTGGAAGGTGTACTAACGCTGATACTCTTTTCAGGAAAAAGAGCGCTCGCCGGACTGTGTCCGGAGAGGTTGCCTATCGAACCTTCACCGGCCAGGCTTCAAAGCCAGGTCCGGAGGCGGAGGCGAGCATGAGACGTGCATCGGATGCTCCTCCGACAGAGGATGCCGACATGTTGTCCGCCACCAACTCCGAGGTGGAGAGCGCCTTGAACCACAGGCGCCGCCGGACAGTTCTTCGTGACGCGTGTTTCTCCCAGGAGGCCTTAAATGCCTTTGATTCAGGAGATGCGCACCACCGTGCCGCTCAAGATGGACTAGCCAAAGCCACGGAGCAGTATGTGAAGGACACACAGGTAAGTAAATTTGACAGTTATATATGCCAGTAGCCCCCGAGACTTAAAATAGTTAGAATAACTGATTTAAGGATCAGTTGTTACGCAGGATCTCGCAAAAAAGAATACCCGACTGTCCCAGGAGCTCAAAGAGTGCAAAGCCCAACTTGAGGCCGCACTAGCCGCTGCAGGGGGAGCTACAGAGGCCCCCGCTGGTAATATATGTTTCAAAAGATAAATAATTTAGGAAGTGCGGCGGGTGTGTAAAGCTGACAAAAAACATTGTAGATGGTGCCGGACTAGATCCGGACAAGCAACAGCTCTTATGCCAGTTAAAGGCTGGCGAGAGCGTGCTGACAAGGGTGCGGTAGGAGAAGAATAACCTCCAAGACGCCAACACCAAGCTGGGTGAGGAACTGAAGGACGTTCGTGCCCGGTTTTCTGACTTCGTAAAGGAGAATCGGCGGCTTCGTCGCGGTATTTTCAGTAAGTGCTTGAGCGAACTTTGAAAGAGTTGGGGCGAGGAAGGCGACTAACATAAACATGTATGTAGGTTTGCTTACAGGTCGTCCTGAGGAGGAGATGCCCAATTCTTCGGGTGATCTCCTTCCCGAATTGCGTCAGCTGCACGAACGAGTCCGGCAGGTGATGAAAGGTATCGGCCAAGCCTTGTCGCCATCTATCTCCCTGCCCGAAGGCATTGGGGAGCTGGCGGAGCGGCTTCAAGGGGCACGGCGGCGCTTCCGGCTATGGAAGATATCGGCCTGCCGTCAAGGCGCCAGGGAGGCCTGGGCCATGGTGAAGACACGGTACACGAAGGCTGACCCAAACCACATGGCCGAGGTCGGACCTGTGGGGCCGGATGGGATGGAGATCCCTGTAAGCTTAGTGTACGGCCAAGTTGAATTGGCCGCCAAGTATTCCCAGCAAGATTGTAAATTAGATAGCCTATTAGATGGCATTGAGGAATACAATGAGTCGAATTGACTATGTAAAAATATGACATGAAAGAAATGTCTTCTAGCCGGATTGTAGATCGTTTGTCGTAGAGGAACTTTTCGCTTCAACCTCCGGACCCAATAGTCCGGATGTGTCCGAATACCTTCTGGTTATATAAGAACCGTGGTATGCATGGAGACAAGGCGTAGGGGTCATTGTTGCTATATCAGACAAGTGCCCAACTAGTTATGCTATATTACATGGGTAGTAAGAAGCATCTTCCAGGGAGAATAGTTCCGTTAAGGGTTCCTTTCGCTGGGGTGCATGCCCTAAAGTGCATGTCAAAGCTGCTATAAAAGCAGAAAATCATCTGGGGGCAGATGGGTAAAAAGTTAGAAATCATCTTTCAATTCACCGACCGAATATTCCCTTAAGAATGCTAGCTTTCGGCTTCACCCAGTCTGAGGTACACATCCGGCTGACCCGGCAGTAACAATCGCAGAGGTGCTCCCTTTACCACCTAGCCGAACAATCGGGAACGTCGGGGTAAGCACAGGAGCCAGGCAACCCAGCTTGGCCAAAATTTAAGTCATATCGATGCATATAATGGTGAATAAAAGGTACATGCGGAAGTTTAACACATGTGCTAGGCATGAAGCCCGTATAAATAAGCTTCTGTTAAAGAAGCCCCCAGGTATAATGAGCGCGGATAGCGCGTCAAGTGTGTGCGGAAAAAGCGCAAACGAGCCTGTAAAGGAGACAAGAAGAAGAAGAAGGAAGGAGAGAAATAAAAGACAGCAAAAAGCAAAAATAAAGAATGTGGACGAAGGAAGGAGACGAACTTGGAGTCCGGCACTTAGGCGTAGAATCTTCGTGGACAGGCTGCGTTCCATTGGTTCGGCTCGAGTCGGTTATCCGATGCGTTTCGCAGATGGTATGCTCCGCCGGTCAGGACCTGGTCGATGATGAAGGGACCTTCCCATTTGGGCTTGAGTTTGTCCTTTTTCTTGTCCGGCAAGCGTAGAACCCAACGTTATAAGCTTTGGCCCGTACTTCCCTGCTTTGATATCTTCGAGCCTGCTATTGATAGAATGCGGAACGAGCTTTTGCCACATCGCGCTCCTCCTCCAATGCGTCCAAACTGTCCTGTCGATCGAGTTCGGCTTCTCTTTCTTCATACATGCGCACTCAGTCATGAATTATGTCGCAGGGCAAGACTGCCTCTACGCCGTACACCATAAAAAATGGTGTGAATCCGGTAGTATGATTCGGCGTCGTCCGCAGCCCCCAGAGTACGGAGTCGAGCTCCTCGACCCAGTGCGTGTTAGGTTCCTTGAGGGACCGCACTAGTCTGGGTTTAATGCCGCTCATGATTAGACTGTTTTCCCGTTCGACTTGGCCGTTGGTTTCAGGGTGATAGACTGAGGCATAATCGAGCTTGATGCCCATGTTTTTCCACCATGATTGGACCTCATCGGCCATGAAATTGGTGCCATTGTCAGTGATGATACTGTGGGGGACACCGTAACGGTGCACTACCACTGATATGAATTCTATCACCGGTCCGGATTCGGCCATTTTAACAGGCTTGGCCTCTATCCATTTGGTGAATTTATCCACCATGACCAATAGGTATTTCTGCTTGTGGGTTCCTCCCTTGAGGGGTCCAACCATGTCAAGCCCCCAGACCGCGAACGGCCAGGTGATGGGTATAGTTTTGAGGGCGGTGGGTGGCATGTGGCTTTGGTTAGCAAAAAGCTGGCAATCGACACATCGTTGGACTAAATCCTGCACATCTGCTCGGGCCGTCGGCCAATAAAATCCTGTACGGAAGGCCTTGCCTACAACGGCCTGAGCTGCGGCGTGGTGCCCACCCAGTCCGGCATGAATTTCAGTCAGGAGGTTTCGCCCTTCCTCTTCGGAGATACACCTTTGAAGGACTCCGGTAGTGCTTTTCTTATAAAGCCCTCCCTCATGGACTTTATAGGCTTTAGAGTGCCATACTATGCAGCGAGCCTCATTTTGGTCTTCGGTGAGTTCCTGCGTAGTTAGGTAGGCTAGGAATAGTTCTGTCCACGGGGCGATAACCGCCATTATTTCGTGAGCAGAGGGTGTCATCTCGGGGGCAGAGCCTCCGGTTGTGTCAGAGTGTTCGGCGTCAGGCGGTGCGGTTGGGTCCGGATTGTTATTGCCGGACTCCCCTTCCCATAGTACGGATGGCTTGAATAGCCGTTCCAAAAAGATATTGGGTGGGACAGCATCGCGTTTTGCACCGATGCGTGCCAATATATCCGCCGCCTAGTTGCTATCCCGGGCTATATGATGAAATTCGAGCCCTTCGAACTGTGCTGACATTTTTAGGACCGCATTGCGGTATCCTGCCATTTTTGGATCTTTGGCGTCAAAGTATCCGTTTATTTGATATATTGCGAGGTTTGAATTCCCGCGCACCTCTAGGCGTTTAATGCCCATGGAGACTGCCATCCGGAGGCCGTGCAGAAGGGCCTCGTATTCGGCTACGTTGTTGGAGTCCGTATACATTATCTGAAGGACGTATTGGACTGTGTCTCCGGCTGGGGACGTCAGGACGACGCCAGCCCCCAGGCCAGCCAACATTTTGGAGCTGTCAAAGTGCATGATCCAATTGGAGTATGCGCCGTACTCTTTAGGGAGTTCGGCTTCAGTCCATTAGGCCACGATGTCGGCCAAATCCTGCGACTTAATAGCTCATCGTGGCTTATAAGTTATGTCGAATGGAAGGAGCTCTATGGCCCATTTAGCAATCCGGCCCGTCGCGTCGCGGTTGTTTATAATCTCGTTAAGAGGTACTTCGGAGGCTACTGTTATCGAACACTCTTGAAAGTAGTGTCGCAGCTTCCGGGATGCCATGAACACCGCATATGCTATCTTTTGATAGTGTGGGTACCGGGACTTGCATGGAGTTAGGACAGTGGAAACATTATAAACCGGTTTTTGAACAGGGAACCGGTGTCCGTCCGTTTCTCATTCGACAACGAGCACCGCGCTGACAACTTGATGTGTTGCGGCGATATATAATAGCATTGGTTCGCCCACGTTGGGTGCGGCCAGGACTGGTTTTGTTGCCAAAATGGCCTTTATTTCTTCGAGTCCGGCTGTGGCGACATCCGTCCACTCGAAGTGTTCGGTGCGGCGGAGGAGGCGGTAAAGAGGTAATGCCTTTTCTCCTAAACGGGAGATAAAGCGGCTTAGAGCCGCTACACATCCCGTCAATTTTTGTATTGGTTTGAGGTCTTTTGGAATATCCAATTGTGACAGAGCTCGAATCTTGGCTGGGTTTGCTTCAATTCCTCTACCGGACACAATGAAACCCAGGAGCTTTCCGGCTAGAACGCCGAAGACGCATTTTTCCGGATTGAGCTTGATGTCATATTTTCGAAGATTGTCGAATGTGAGCCTCAAGTCGTCTACTAGAGTTTCGACGTGCTTGGTTTTGACGACCACGTCATCTACATATGCTTCCACCGTTTTGCCGATCTGGTTGGCCAAACATGTCTGAATGATGCGCTGATATGTTGCGCCGGCGTTTTTGAGCCCAAAGGGCATTGTGTTGAAGCAGAACGGGCCGTATGGAGTGATGAATGCTATTGTAGCTTGGTCTGGCTCCGCCATCTTGATTTGGTGGTAGCTAGAGTACGCGTCGAGGAAGCACAATGAGTCGTGTCCTGCTGTGGCGTCAATGATTTGATCAATTCGCGGGAGGGCGAAGGGATCCTTTTGGCAAGCCTTATTGAGGTCTTTGAAATCAACACATAGGCGCCAGGATTTATCCTTCTTTGGTACCATCACCAGGTTCGCTAGCCAGTCCGGATGTTTTATATCTCTGATGAATCCGGCCTCCAAAAGTTTGGCTAGCTCCTCTCCCATGGCCTGTCTCTTGGGTTCGGAAAAGCGCCGAAGAGCCTGTTTGACTCGCTTGAATCCTTTTAGGATATTTAGGCTGTGCTCGGCCAGCTGACGTGGGATTCCTGGCATATCTGAAGGGTGCCAGGCAAAGATGTCCCAGTTTTCTTGTAGAAATTTTCGTAGTGCGGCGTCTACATCAGTGTTTAATTGTGCCCCGATGGAGGCCGTCTTTGCAGGGTCTGTTGGGTGGACTTGGAATTTTACTATTTCATCTGCTGGTTTAAAAGAAGTGGACTTGGACCTTTTATCAAGTATCACATCGTCCCTATTCACCGTGGAGCGCATCAGGTGAGTTCCTCGGCCGCTAGGGCTTCGGATAGTGCCTCGAGGGCTAGTGTGGCTGTCTTATTTTCGGCGCGGAGCGCTATGTTCGGATCACTAGCGAGAGTGATGATTCCGTTCGGACCGGGCATTTTAAGCTTCATGTACCCGTAATGGGGTATAGCTTGGAAAATTGTGAATGCCTCTCGTCCTAGTAACGCATGATATCCGCTGTTGAACGGGGCCACTTGAAATGTGACCTCCTCGGACCTGTAATTGTCTGGCGAGCCGAACACTACATCCAGCGTGATTTTTCCTATGCGGCATGCTTCCCGGCTGGGGATTATTCCTCTAATGGTTGTGCTTCTTCGCTCAATGTAGTTCCAGTCTATTTCCATCTTTCGGAGAGTTTCCTCATAGATCAGGTTTAGTCCGCTGCCGCCATCCATGAGTACCTTAGTAAGGCGAAAGTCGTCTACTATCGGGCTGAGAACCAAGCGGCTGGTGCCCGGGCAGTTCGGAATTTAGGTTCATCACTGGGATTGAAGGTAATAGCCGTGTCACTCCATGGATTCATTATTGCTACTTGGTAGACTTTGGCAAGGTTGCAGAGTTGTCGTTTTCGCATGTTATTTGATGCGAAAGTCTCGCAGACTGTTAAGACCGTACTGGTGTTGCTGGGCTGGGATTCTGAAGCTAGAAGCTCTTCGCCACTTTTGGCCACCTGCCATAGTATCCAACATGCTCGAAGGCTATGAGTTGGAGTGGCGCCCTCTGTGTTATGAATTTTGCAGGGTCCGTTTAGCCAACCCTCCAGTACGGTTCCGTACCCTTTAGAGGGTTTTGGTTTTTTGGTATTCAACCCAGGTGCTTGATAATGATGCACCCTTTTGTTCCGGACTAGGGATGTATTCCACTACTGGAATCAGCTACTTTGCCATCTGCCAGATCTTTGCCGTCTGCTAGCAGACGGCAAAGAAGCCCTTTGCCCTCAGCTACCCGAAAGCAGACGGCAAATAACTGGCTAATGGCAAAGAAAGCCTTTGCCATCAGCCAGTTCTTTGCCGTCCGCTAGCTGACAGCAAAGAGGGAGGGGGCCCCACTGAGGAGCTGGTTAAAAAAAACTTAACGGGCCCCCCTCTTTGCCGTCTGCTAGCAGACGGCAAAGAGCACATAAGTGGACGGCAAAGGGGGGCGGAGGGCAAAGATTTAACATATCTAACG
>NC_041391.1:1158845-1176226 GCF_002162155.2 Triticum dicoccoides | reverse complement strand
CACTACCCCGACATCCACACGACACCCCGACCCCCCGACCCGGAAACAGCACCCCGACCCCGACACGGCACCCCGACACCGACAGGACACCCGACCACCGACACCTCCCAAAAAGGTGTTCTTTGGCCTTCCAGAGGCCGATGGGGTCATATATTTGTGAATTATTAGTTAGGTCATATATTTTTCGATTTTGTTATGAAAAACATCATATATAATTGTGTTGATCGTGTAGTTTTAAATGTGCAGTTGTTTCATCGCTGCGAGGTTTGGTGTTCGACGACCTCGCCGTGCGTTTGACGAGCTCTGCCCCTTCGTTCGTGGGTGAGCACAAATGACAAGTCCTCCTTCCCCATTAATTATTTGATCTATTCCGATGAAACTTGATAGCTAGCTAGATATGTGTCTTGAGTCATCAGTATGCGTAACCAATATGTGTCTCCCGTTCGAAAGCGTCATAGTTATAAATATGCATGCATTTGCATATTTATAACCTTGATTCTTTCGAATTGTCCAACGCTATCCATGGATAGCCCGAGTATGTGTAGATTGGGTTCATTTTCCCATATGCTTTGCTCCGGATCCGATGCATATATTTCGTCACTGCCTCCCCTGTTGTTCTCCGGGTACACATCCTCTCTGTTGTGCTGCCGAAATTTTGTGTCTTTTTTTATGTTGTACTAATTTCGTTTACTGTTTGTCATGGCAGGTGTTGAAAGATGGTGGGCGCTGGTCGGGAGCGTGGTCTCAGGTCTTCCATTCCAGACGCACCTCTCCGCCGAGCGTTGCTGGACAGTATGGCCACACCGCCGGGCCCTTCTTCGTCGACCGCGGTGCCCAGCAGGGGACGAGGTAGGAAGAGAGGAGGTGGGGCACGTGGTCGTGGGAGAGGAGGTAGGGTGACTGCTACGGCGCCTTCCTCGCCGCTACCCCCAGTTGTTTCACCCGAGCACGTGACTGCTAGGGTGGACTTGTCCGAGGAGGAGGCGACACGGACTCCGGTCCACAAGCCTCCGGTCCATGGGTCTTGGGCCCACGAGCTTCGGGTCGACTGGCCTTCGTCCCACGAGAGTTCGGCCCACGTGACCCCGGAGGAGCACATGTCCGGATGGGGTACCTGGCCGGATCAGCCCGAGGAGCCGAGTGGCCATGCTGATGATGGCGGGGAGCCGACTGATCTTGAGGAGGAGGGGGCACCGTCTACCAGCGTGGTGCTACACGGCTCCCGTCCGTGCCGGTGACCCGCGAGCAGAGGTGGTTGATTTTCCCTGATGCGGAGAGGTACTAAGTGCATTTAATATTTTTGTACCTTGTGCATTCACGTTTTTTCAAATAACTAATGCGTTGCCTTGTCATGCTGCAGGGGTTGGGACCACCATCATAGTGCCTTGGAGTTCTTTGCCGGCAAAACTTCCCGGGGTTTGTCACGTTGCCTGGTGAGGGTCGGCTTCCAGAGCTTGGATTGAGCTGGGAGCACTATGTGGCTGCCGCGGCCCCGCCGGATGAGATTATCGACGGTGTCGTGTGTGACACGAGGGCAGACATGGTGATCAGAAAGTTCTGGGTAATTTCTCCTTTACACATTTAAAAATCTTCAACTAGCTAGTTATTAATTGTACTAATCAATATTGTCTCATTTGATTGTAGACATTCTACAGGTGTGAGGAGGGATACGAGGAGGACGCGGCACATGTTATCGAGAACGTCTGCAAGCGCCTACTCCAGAACTTACGACACGAGGCTCGGGTGCAGGCTGTTCGAGACTACTACGCCTTGCGTGGTATCAAGAAGACCAAGCTGGCGTGCCGCGATAAGTTCCTGAGTAAGGAGCAGTACATGAAGGTAATTCTTAAGGCCTTCTCTACTTAAGTTCCTTCATTTAGTAATTCTTAGCCGTAGCACTCAAGTTTCTACTTGCTAACTTAGGCGCCTCCGAAATGGTGTGCGGATCGGATGGATTGTTGGGAGGTGTTGGTCAATGAGTGGTGCTCAAAACAATGGCTAGCCCTCCAAAACAAGGCCAAGGACAAACGTGCCCAAATGGAAGGTGTGCCACACCATCAAGGCAGCTCCAACTTATATCAGTTCGGGCGCAACTGGGTATGTGGTTTGCTTCATGATTCATGCAATTCATTCATCATGCTAGCTTGAGCCCTTTAATTACTAATTTTCATTGTTTCTCTCTTTCAGGCACGCTACAATAAGGCGGATAAGGTGCCAGAGGTGTACGACCTGTATGCCATGGCCCACACTGCCTCTTTCAAGAAAGTCAAGGCTTTCTCTCAGTCTGACCTCGATGATGCAAACAACTTCACCAACATCTCCTCCCACAACAAGCTCGTGAGATATAGAGATGAGGGGAAGGCGAGGAAAGGGGAGGACTTTAACCCGAGCCAGGGTCCCATTGATCCAGAGCTGTTGATGATATCTGGTGGCGGGAGGTCCCATGGCTCCATAGCCGTTGGAGATGGACTTATCCGTTGTCCTAGCACTCTCCCGGAGATCAAGGCGCGCCAGTCGAGCTCCGCTCCTGAGATAAGGCCTCGTGAACGGCCAGTGCAACTCGCCATCAAGGTTAGTGATACGTACTCAGTTATCTTTCTCCATTACATTGTGTGCGCTTCCATCAATGATTACAAATGGTCATGTGAGTGGTGTTGCAGGCTGCTATACAGAGTGAGAGAGATAGAACGGAGGAACTTCTGGCGGAGGCGGCGGAGAGGCAGCGGGAGTTGGAGGAGAGGACGACAAAGATGATGGAGGAGGAGAGGGCACGGAATGACATGCAGGCAAGGGCCATGTACAAGCTCCTTGTGGTAAGTTTCTTCTGCAGATTACCCAAAACATTCATGTAGTGTTTGTCTCATTACTAACTAGTATGACTGAGTCGTCAAAACCAAATGTGCAGTCTGTGTGCGAGAAGACAGGTCAGACCGCTCCGCCGATGCCAGTGATTGCTCCTGGGACCATGGTGAGTTTTATTTGAATGGACATTACTTGCTAGTCTTAACATTTGAGTGTCATCATGCTAACAAGACATTGGAAATGATCTTTGGTGCAGCGTAACTCCAGACAAGCATCGCACGATCCTTCTCCAGCTACCGACACGAGCCACCCCGCTCCTACACCTCCTGGATCTTGGTAAGTTTATCTAGTGTTTTTCTTAACACATGCATAAAGACCTAGACTTAGCTTTATTTCCTCCAATGCTTACCATAATGACCTAGACTTAGCTTCTTCTCCTCCAAAATGACTTAATAAGCTTACTAACCTCCAAAACCATCCATTTTACCTAAGTTAGCTTTAAAATGATCTGTACTTAGCTTACTTATGTCAAAAATTGCATAATTAGCTTAGTTATCTCATAGACGATCCATTTTACCTAAGTTAGCTCTAAAATGACCCATTTTACCTAGGTTAGCTTATAAATGATCCAGTTCATCCAAGTTAGCTCAAAAATGACCCATTTTACCTAGATTAGCTCCTAAATGATCCATTTTACCTACATTAGCTTTAAAATGACCCATTTCACCTAGGTTAACTCCAAAATGACCCATCTTACCTAGGTTATCTCATAAACGATCCATTTCAACTAATTTAGCTCATAAACGATCCATTTCACCAAGTTAGCTAAAAAACGATCCATTTCACCTAAATTAGCTCCTAAATGATCCATTTCACCTAAGTTAGCTCAAAAAGATCCATTTCAACTAAATTAGCTCATAAATGATCCATTTGACCTAAGTTAGCTCAAAAACGATCCATTTCAACTAAGTTAGCTCATAAATGATCCATTTCACCTAAGTTAGCTAAAAAACGATCCATTTCACCTTAGTTACCTCAAAAACGATCCATTTGACCTTAGTTAGCTCATAAACGACCCATTTCAACTAAGTTAGCTCATAAATGATCCATTTCACCTTAGCTAGCTCATAAACGACCCATTTCAACTTAGTTAGCTCATATATGATCCATTTCACGTAAGTTAGCTCATAAATGACATACTCTTCTTGTTCTAGTCTTCTTCTTGTTCTACTCTTCTTGTTCTAGTCTTCTTCTTTTTCTACTCTTCGTGTTCTAACTTTCTTATTTTTCATTTTGCAGATTTCATTCACTTGACGAAATCTTGCATAGATGGAGTGCTCCTTATCCCTTTCTCTGTTTCTTTTGTATCGTTGAACTATGCATGTATCGTTGGATGAAACTATTGTAATATATATGGTTGGATGCCTCTATGTTGAACTTGTTATGTATGATGGAACTATGCATGTAATATATATGGTTGGATGATGAAGTTATGTGTTGGATATCTTATATGTTTGCTCTGTAATGGCCTTTTGAAATATATCTATATATGTCATATATATTTGTGATGAAAATTGTTGGATTTAATAAAAAACAGATAAAAGAGCCAATATGCAGGCTCTTTGCCGTCTGCCACCGACGGCAACGGGCTCTTTGCCGTCTGCCGAGGACAGCAAAGAAGACACGTGGCATCTAGCTGTGCTTCCTGGGAGCTGACCCATTTGGTCAGTTTGCCTAAAGTGGCGGACGGCAAAGACTTTGCCATCAGTGGCAGACGGCAAAGAACCTGCACTTTGCCATCAGTGATAGACGTCAAAGAACCTGCCATGTAGTGACGTGTAGATGACATCAGCGGCGGACGGCAAAGACACTAGAAATTTTGCCGTCAGCGGCGGACGGCAAAGGCCTGCCGTTAGCCACTTAACGGACTGACAGCGCAATTATTGTCGTCCGCTCTCTTTGCAGTCCGCCGCAGACGGCAAAGACTTTGCCATCAATTAGTGTTCGGGGAAGGATTATCCCAAAATTTACTTTCGGTTTTCCAGGCGCTCTCCATCGCACAGTACTTTTGTACTATGGTCACCAAGTCAGCAAAGCGTGTAATTTTGTGACGACTTATGGCGTTTAGGATTCCCTTGTCCGTGCAATTATTGCAAAAAATTGGGATTGCGTCCTCCTCACGGCAGTCCTTTATCCTGTTCATAACCAGGAGGAATCTGGCCCAGTAATGATGTACTGTTTCAGTTGGCTCTTGCCGAATTCGAGAGAGATCGCCAATGTTTGGGTGGGTGGGTGGCACTAATTCCGGAACCCCGTCCAATTCAGGACTCAAGGGCTGAGAAGTTTCCGAACTCGGATTTTTGGATTTTTGAGTGCAATCCAATGAGTCCGGCCCGCCGCCTGACTTTAGGTTCAGGGCTTGATCAACATCCGTCCCTCCGCAGGAACCCGGCATGGAGGGATCGGGAATCCGGACGTAACTAGTCCTTAAGGTAGGAGAAGAATCGCCGCATTGCTCCTCTATCACAGCAACATGATGGGTAGCCTGGGGATAGTTGATCTCTCTCAGGTCGGTTTTAGGCCCGATCCGGTCGTAATCTGTGGCGACTCCCAGGGCGGCGATGCGATCCAAGAGCTCGTTTATAGAGGAGAGCTCGATCGGATCTAACTGTTCGGCAAGTTCCGAACTAACATGAAGATTGGTTTCGATGACTCGAGAGGTCATCGTCGGCGCGGCGGCCGAACTAGCGGTCATGAGAAAACCGCCAAGCCGAAGAGTCTGACCAGTGGCCAAGGCTTCTTTGGCAATGGTGTCGTCTTTAAAGACGAGGCGAGGCATCCTACCCGACGGCGACGGCACAGAGGAACTCTCAATGAAAGCACCAATGTCGGTGTCAAAACCGGCGGATCTCGGGTAGGGGTTCTCGAACTATGCGTCTAGGCGGATGGTAACAGGAGACAAGGGACACAATGTTTTTACCCAGGTTCGGGCCCTCTCGATGGAGGTAATACCCTACTCCTGCTTGATTAATATTGATGATATGGGTAGTACAAGAGTAGATCTACCACGAGATCAAGGAGGCTAAACCCTAGAAGCTAGCCATGGTATGATTTTTGTTGTTCTACGGACTGAAACCCTCCGGTTTATATAGACACCGGATAGGTTAGGGTTACACAGAGTCGGTTACAATGGTAGGAGATCTACATATCCGTATCGCCACGCTTGCCTTCCACGCCAAGGAAAGTCCCATCCGGACACGGGACGAAGTATTCAATCTTGTATCTTCATAGTCTTGGACTCTGGCCGTGACGATAGTCCGGCTATCCGGACACCCCCTAGTCCGGGACTCCCTCACATGCCTCCTATGAAGAATAAAGATAACCATGAAACTTGTCATCATGATTTTAATTTTCAATTGGATTATGCTTCACATGATAGTTATTTTGTTGAGTTTGCTCCCACTACTGTTGATGACAATAAATTTGCTTATGTGGAGAGTAACAAAATTTTTATGCTTGTAGATCATGAAAAGAATTCTTTATGTGATGGTTATATTGTTGAATTCATTCATGATGCTACTGAAAATTATTATGATTGAGGAATATATGCTTGTAGGAATTGCAATAATATCAAGTTTCCTCTCTATGTGGATAAAGTTTTGAAGTTATGCTTGTTTTGCCTTCCTCTTCTAGTTGATTATTGTTCCCATAAGTTGTTTGCTCACAAAATCCCTATGCATAGGAAGTGGGTTAGACTTAAATGTGCTAGTCATATTCTTCATGATGCTCTCTTTATGTTTCAATTCTTATCTTTTATGTGAGCATCATTGAAATCACCATGCCTAGCTAAAAGTCATTAAAGAAAAGCGCTAGTTGGGAGGCAACCCAATCTTATTTTTGTCCTTTGCATTTTGCTCCTGTTTAGTAATAAATAATTCATCTAGCCTCTGTTTAGATGTGGTGTTATGTTTTAGTTAGTGTTTGTGCCAAGTAGAACCTTTGGGAAGACTTGGGTGAAGTCTTTGCGATCTTGCTGTAAAAAACAGAAACTTTTGCGCTCATGAGATTAGCTGCCATTTTTTACTGGATAGTTATTTTAAGTTGATTATTTTTTAAAATGATTAATCAACAAATTCCTAAGGTCCACCAATTTATTTCATAATTTTTCGAGTTACATAAGTATTCGAATGATATAGATTACCAAAGACGGTTCTGTTTTTGACAGATTCTGTTTTTTATTGTGTTGTTTGCTTATTTTGATGAATGTATGAGTAGTATCAGAGGGTATGAACCATAGAGAGGTTGGAATAAAAAAGATAGTTCACGAATATGGATTTAGAATGAGTTCACAACAGTACCTAAGTGGTGATTTATTTTCTTATACTAACTCTTTGTTCTTCCGGTCGGGGTGAAGATACCCCGAACAAGCCCCTCAAAGGATTAGTTTCCAAAGTAACAAGTGACAGTAAATTTCAGCACACTATATATATTTTTCTTTACAAAAGGCGCTTCACTCCCCGGCAGCGGCACCAGAAAAGAGTCTCGATGACCCACAAGTATAGGGGATCTATCGTAGTCCTTTTGATAAGTAAGGGTGTCAAACCCAACGAGGAGCAGAAGGAAATGACAAACGGTTTTCAGCAAGGTATTCTCTGCAGGCATTTAAATTATCGGTAATAGGTTGTTGTGTGATAAGATGATTCATAACGGGTAACAAGTAATAAAAGTAGAAATGGTGCAGTAAGGTGGCCCAATCCTTTTTGTAGCAAAGGACAAGCCTGGACAAACTCTTATATGAAGCAAAGTGCTCCCGGTGACACATGGGAATTTCTGTCAAGCTAGTTTTCATCATGCTCATTTGATTCGAGTTCGTTAGTTTGATAATTTGGTACGTGGGTGGACCAGTGCTTGGGTTGCTGTCCTTACTTGGACAAGTCTCCCACTTATGATTAACCCCTCTCGCAAGCATCCGCAACTACTAAAGAAGAATTAAGAATACTCTAACCATAGCATGAAACATATGGATCCAAATCAGCCCCTTACGAAGCAACGCATAAACTAGGGTTCAAGCTTCTGTCACTCTAACAACCCATAATCTACTTATTACTTCCCAATGCCTTCCTCTAGACCCAAACAATGGTGAAGTGCCATGTAGTCGACATTCATATAACACCACTAGAGGAAAGACAACATACATCTCATCAAAATATCAAACGAATACCAAATTCACATGATTACTTATAGCAAGACTTATGCCATGTCCTCACGAACAAAAGTAGCTAATCACAAAGCATATTAATGTTCATGATCAGAGGAGTATTAATTATCATTAATGATCTGAACATATGATCTTCCACCAAATAAACCAACTAGCATCAACTACAAGGAGTAATCAACACTACTAGCAACCTACAGGTACCAATCTGAGGTGTTGAAGCAAAGATCAGATACAAGAGATGAACTACGGTTTGGAGAGGAGATGGTGGTGATGAAGATGTTGATGGAGATTGACCCCCTCTCGATGAGAGGATCGTTGGTGATGATGATGGCTTTGATTTCCCCCTCCGAGAGGGAAGTTTCCCCGGCAGAACAGCCCCGCCGGAGGTCTAGATTGGTTCTGCTCAAGTTCCACCTTGAGACGGCGGCGCTTTGTCCCGAAAGCTCTCTCTTGATTTTTTTTCCAGGTCAAAATGCTTCATATAGCAGAAGATGGGCACCGAAGGCCTGCCAGGTGGGTCACAAGCCCTAGGGGCGCACCCCCTAGGCTTGTGGCTGCCTGGTGGATCCCCCTCTAGTATTTCTTAGCCCAATATATTTTATATATTCCAAAATAATTCCTCGTAAGTTTTCAGGACTTTTGGAGTTGTGCAGAATAGTTCTCTCATATTTGCTCCTTTTTAGGTCCAGAATTCCAGCTGCCATCATTCTCCCTCTTCGTGTAAACTTTATAAAATAAGAGAGAAAAGGCAGAAGTATTGTACCATAATGTGTAATAACAGCCCATAATGCAATAAATGTCAATATAAAAGCATGATGGAAAATGGACGTATCAACTCCCCCAAGCTTAGACCTCGCTTGTCCTCAAGCGAAAGACGAGATCAATAAATATGTCCACATGTTTAGAGATAGAGGTGTCCATAAAATAAAATATAGACATACAGGCATCATGATCATCTTTTGAACAACAATATTGTCATATAATTCCTTATGCGAAAGTGACAATTCATTCACATGGTAAAGTATGAATCAAGAACATTATTGAGAATCAACAAACTATGATCTTAGTCATTGAAGCAATTGAAATTTATCATAACATCGGAAAGAGTCAATATAAGAGCTTGTAAAGAAAATCCACATACTCAGTCATCTTTTAGTCTTTTACAATTTCTAACACACGCGGTACTTATGAGATCAAAGCTTCAATTGGACACTGAGAAAGATAGGTGCTTATAGTTTTGCCTCCCCACTATTTACCTCAAGGGTAATGTCAACAATAATAATTCATGATCCCCCACTTCCGGTTTGATATATGTGTTTAGATCATTCCCTAGCACATGACGCTTGCCAAGAAGGCGGAATATTGGAATTGGTGAAAATCACCATGACTCTTGCATACGGGTAAAAAGTAAAGGTACAAGATAGGCCCTTCGCAGAGGGAAGCAGAGGTTGTCATGCGCTTGTATAGTTGGATGCGTAATCTATTAATGCAAAAGAACATCACTTTATATTTCCGCCTGTGATAAAGAACTTTATTATGCAGTCTGTTGCTTTTATGTCTTCGTTATCACAAGTTCGTATAAAGTTTATTTTCCTCACACTAATAGATCATACATATTTAAGGCGCAATTTTTATTGCTTGCACCGATGGCAACTTACTTGAAGCATTGATGTCTACAACGCAACCTTCTTCTTGTAGACGTTGTTGGGCCTCCAAGTGCAGAGGTTTGTAGGACAGTAGCAAATTTCCCTAAAGTGGATGACCTAATGTTTATCAATCCGTGGGAGGCGTGGGTTGAAGATGGTCTCTCTCAAACATCCCTGCAACCAATACAATGGTAAATTGTATAGGTGCACTAGTTCGGCGAAGAGATGGTGATACAAGTGCAATATGGATGGTAGATATAGGTTTTTTTAATCTGAAAATATAAAAACAACAAGGTAAAAAGTAATAAAAGTGAGCGTAAATGGTATTTCAATGCTTCTAAACAAGGCCTAGGGTTCATACTTTCACTAGTGCAAGTTCTCTCAACAATAACAACATAATTGGCTCATATAATTATCCCTCAACATGCAACAAAGAGTCACCCCAACACAAAAGTACTTCAAAGAGTGCCCCAAAGTTTCCACCGGAGAGTCAAGACAAAAACGTGTGCCAACCCCTATGCATAAGTTCATTGAACCCGCAGGTTGATCACCAAAACACACATCAAGTAGATCACGTGAATATCCCATTGTCACCACAGATAAGCATGGCAAGACATACATCAAGTGTTCTCAAATCCTTTTTTTAAATCTCAATCTGATAAGATAACTTCAAAGGGAAAACTCAATCCATTACAAGAGAGTAGAGGGGGTGAAAAATCATAAGATCCAACTATAGTAGCAAAGCTCACGATACATCAAGATCGTACCACCTCAAGAACATGAGAGAGGGAGAGATCAAACACATAGCTACTGGTACATACCCTCAGCCCTGAGGGTGAACTACTCCCTCCTCGTCATGGAGAGCGCGGGGATGATGAAGATGGCCACCGGTGAGGGTCCCCCCCTCCGGCAGCGTGCCGGAACAGGGTCCCGATTGGTTTTTGGTGGCTATAGAGGCGTGCGGCAGCGGAACTCCCGATCTATTCTGTTCTTCGAAGGTTTTACTATTTATAGGAATTTTTGGTGTAGGTTTCACGTCAGGGGGGTCTCCGGGCTGTCCACGAGGCAGGGGGCGCGCCCTAGGGGGGTGGGCACGCCCCCCACCCTCGTGGGCACCCCGGGACTCTTCTGGCCCAACTCCAATGCTATATGGTCTTCTTTTGGTCCATAAAAAATCATCAAAAATTGGCACGTCAATTGGACTCCGTTTGGTATTCCTTTTCTGTAAAACTCAAAAACAAGGAGAAAACAGAAACTGGCACTGGGCTCTAGGTTAAGAGGTTAGTCCCAAAAATCATATAAAAGAGCATATAAATGCATATAAAACATCTATGATGGATAATATAATAGCATGAATACTTCATAAATTATAGATACGTTAGAGACGTATCAAGCATCTTACTCAATCCATAGGTAGGTATGGTGGACTGTCATGGCAAAACTGGGTTGAGCGCGTTTGGATGCACAAGTAGTATCTCTACTTAGTGCGGAAGTTTTGGCTGATATGAGGTGGAAGCAAGCATCACATGCTAAAGGATCTATAACCATATAACTTTTATTCGGAAATAAGCAAATATAACTCATTATGTTGTCTTCCTTGTCCAACATCAACTTCTCAGCATGACATATTTTAATGAATGCTCACAATCATAGAAGATAATATGTTTATATCACTACTAGGGAAAACCCTAGCAGTAGCGCGTGTTTGAAGCCTATCAGTAGCGCGGGGTGCAGCACTACTAGTAAGGCACTACAGCTAAAGGTTAGGAGTAGCTTGGGTTGGACCGTGCTACTGCTATATCGACTTAGTAGCAGCGCTTTGTACTACACGCGCTACTGGTAATTAGTAGTAGCGCTTCTCCTAGCACGCGCTACTACTATTATTCCACATTTCTTTTTTATTTCATGTTGCATTCATACACCTTTATAAAAAAATTCATACCGCAGCAATTTAGAGAATAATTTTACATCATAATGAGTTATTATATCACTGGGAGAAAGAACTGTGGACTAGTTTCAAGTGAATGGACATCCACTTGAAACTAATCTGCAGTTCTTTACCCAATGATATAATATATCATCACATCATAATACATCATTGTCATATAACACCTCCTCATCATCATCGTTTTCATCAATGAGACACCACATACAAGTTGGTCACTAGACATAATCACAACTACTCATCATCATCAACTCTCATAAACATATTGTACCTCATAGGACCTACTACATTCTCTAAGGACCTACTACATTATCTTCAGTAAAATAGCATAAAACAAGATAGCCCCTGACTCTCTCACGGTGTCCTGGACTAGGGGGTACTCACCACGTAGATCGGGCCGAGGACCCCCATGGTTGTATACTCATAGGCCAGTTCGGACAGCTGCCGCATACAAGGAAGATTCCACAAGACTTGGTGATCAAGACAAGGACTCCTCCCCACCGGCGTATTCGGCTAGGACTCTTGTTATCCTAGGCCTCTGGTGCATTATATAAACCAAGGCCGAGCTAGTCGATAGATCACGATAACAATAATCAGAATCACAGGCTAGCTTCTAGGGTTTCGCCTCTATGATCTCGTGGTAGATCAACTCTTGTAATACTCATATCATCAAGATCAATCAAGCTGGAAGTTGGGTATTACCTCCATCGAGAGGGCCCGAACCTGGGTAAACATCGTGTCCCCCACCTCCTATTACCATTAACCTTAGACGCACAGTTCGGGACCCCCTACCCGAGATCCGCCGGTTTTGACACCGACATTCGTGCTTTCATTGAGAGTTCCGCTGTGTGATCGGCAAATGGATCAATGGCTTGTCTGCAGATTAACTGCGACGTCGACTTCTTCGTCACCGGCTCGACTGGTCACCTTGGCTTAACCGAGGACTATGCCCTGCCTCCGATCTTCATGTTCGGACGAGGGCCTTCGTCAACATCACCTCCGATCTCTATCAAGATCATGGAGGAATCATCCATGGAGCTCGGGGGCTCAACATCAACATTGCCCTCGGGCGACCGTGCTGTTTTTCTGTACAGTGAACTTGCATCCGCCACCACCACCTCCTCGAGTGTCATTTTAACGATCGATTCGGTGGAATTGTGCGGAACTGAGTCTACAACAACCCTGGAAAATTTCGTCGACTTCTGATGGAGGAATCTTTGGCAATCAACGATATACCAGAGCCCTGTCAAATCTGGATGAGAATCTAGACGAGTTTAGGGTGTGATCTACAGAGCCCAGCTCGGATGTCCTTTCGAAGATCCAACCGTTCATCTGCTGTGGAATTCCAATATCTACCACCCCTCAAAATTTCAGCTCGATCCAGCCGTCCAAACTCCGGGAACCTTCCGATTAGTGCATCACTTTTCAGATCTGTTTTCTGCGCGAGAACGAATCCGACCCGAATTCATCGTTTTTATGAACGGGATTTCGGACATCTTTTTGAAGGAAGTTTTCTATGGGGTATTGTGTTTTGTTCCCAAACACATCCCACCAATTTTAAAATCTTTTCCAATATGATCTTCACCAGCGCGCCGGTGTCAAACCAGCCCGACAACATTGCTCCGCGTCTGCTGACCTGCGCTAAACATGTCACCGCTTTGTTGAGCCGAGCTTGGCTTCTTCGGATCATCATCTCGGTAGGCTGAACAACAGTTCGGCATCGCGAAGGATAAATCATCACCAACATCGCCGCCCCACGGATTACACGGAGCGGGCACGCCAGCATCGCCGCACGGTCACTTCATCAAGCCAGCATTGACCACGTCACAAGTTACGACCTGCATCGGCATGGCCAAACCGTTGGTTCATCGAGCCAGTGTCTATCATGCAGCACTGCTTCAAAACCTCGGCCGACATGGCAGCTGCAACGTCTTCTTACCGACCTTCTCCGTCACCTCGGCTAGACTGGGGGCTTCACCATCTCTTCTTCAACCTACTCCGGAGACTTCGGCGTCACTAGCCGACCAGCTTCGTACGTTAGCTGGACTGAGGGCTTTGCCTCGGCAAGCCAACCTTTCCCAGCATCGCCATGCCATCACTTTATCGCCCATCAGACAATGGGTGTGCGGATCGAGTCCCAATTTTGGGAGTCACCTTTCTTCGGATTGCTACAACAAATAAACCAGGTGCTATTAATCCTAGTAACTTTTGCTTGTTTGGGTTTATTTTTCCCAAGAAATTATTACTCTGGTTTGTTCCCTCATCTGTACACAGGTCTATCGAATGATGGCCACACTAACGATGGTCGCATGGTGGTTCGGTCAGGTTCCGTACATAATCCGGCGAACGCCGCACCTGGAACTAAGACCCACCTATGAATTCAGGCTTTGCCACGCCTTTACCGCATCACGCCGACGCCCCGCATCGACATTGATTTCGGCGCCAGGCCATATTCCCTTTATTACTCACTTTGCATAAATAATTTATTATGCAAATTTTTTTTATTATTATTACTATTATCTCCGGTTTGCACTATTTTTTGTGCACAGGAAAATAATCCGGGTCGGGCAGTATCGCCAAATCGGCGTACTGACATACCACGTCACCTCGGCTGGACGGGGGGCTTCGTCAACACTTCATTACCCCACGCCGGGGCCTTCGGCGTCACTCTGCCGGCCTGCATTGGCCGTGCTATGTCACCACTTCGGAGTGCCGAGCTCTTTGCTCCGCCACCTTGGGACCGGCTTGGGGGATGGAACCTTGTCCCACATCAAGCTCGGACCGCGTCATCAATGCCGAACACATTAACTAGCTAAGTTGCTTTTATGCTGAGCTTTTTCAACCTTTTAGTCTTGTTCGGTTCGACCAAGCATTATACTTTTTTGGCAAAAAGTCGTTTGTGAAAAAAATTGCTTGTCATAACTCTGTTTGTGACGCACAAATTCAAATACCTTGTTTACATGAGGGCTTCCTTTATGAAGCCTTTTCCTCTTGCATATGATTATACTACGGCTTTGTTCCTTGTTCGTGTAATACGCCACAATATGCACCATGTTGACTTAAGCGATTTACAAGCTGGGTTGCCTTGCTCCTGTGTTTACCCCTACATTCCCGATTGTTCGGCTAGGGAATAAAGTGAACACCTCTGCGATTGTCACGGTCGGGTCATCCGAGCCGGACCTCAGACTGGGTGAAGCCGAAAACTAGTGATCTTATTGTTTCCAATTATGGTCGGCACACAATGGAACTCATGAGTACAAAAAATATATTGCACATGTCTCATAGTAGCAATGAGCAACCGAAAAAAGGTATCGGTGGGGGTAATATTTTCTTCGAAGATGCTTCTTACACTTCGTTAGTAATATAGCATAAGTTCCCTGAGCGCGCTTTGTCTGTTACAGCCTTATCGCCTGATTGCCTGGTTATCGGAAAAACCATCGATATTCTCGACAGGGGGAGTACATAACACTTTTCGGCCCTTGACCGAAGAGGGAGAAGCCGACGGTCGGTTAAGACGCGTTTAAAGTTCGGGTGAACACAGATATGATATAAGTACTTTAGAACATAGAATCATTATACATAAAATTCTTTTACTCAAGTCACTTGGGGGCTCTTAAATTTATATGAGCCGTTTTATAATAAGTGTTCTTCTTCTTAGTCGTTGCAAAGTTTTTATTATTATTATTATCATTTATCATTCCCTTTTTCGGCACAAGTATGTGGTCACTAGCTGAGGAGCCTAATTTCTCTCTCAAAGCCGCTAGAGTTTGGTTTTTTAAACTAGCCTAATGAGAAGTACTCCGTCTTCGGGATAGGAGGTTGAAGCCGTAGGCTGACCCACTTGAAGTCTTGAGATAGGATGTGTCATGTTAAAGCACGGCAGAAGCACCTTTTTTAAGACCAATTTACAGATTGGCACCGAACACTTGATCTTGTTCGGACGTCAGGTTTTCATTGACGTTTTTTGGCTTTCCAAGCCTATGGCAATTTTAAACTATTTGTGCGTTTCTAGCATTAGTCTCGCAGTGCAACACGGACACCTTTAGGGATTCGGCAAAAACATTCTCGGATATTGCTATATATGCATCGGTTTCGAATTGTGTCTTCGGTCAATAGTTGGGTTGCCCGGCTCCTGTACTTGCCTCCTACGTTCTACTTTGTTCGGCTAGGTGTGAAAAGGGAGAACCACTGCGATTTTGCTTCCCGCTCGCATGGTTAAGCAACTCAGTGGAGAAAGTCGAAAACTGACTGTCACAATAGGCGTAAACTGGTCAGCAATCCGATGACTATGTTAAATGATGGGCCGTTCATAACATTGGCCGAAGTGTTTATGGCTTGACCTTGGATGTCGCCGAACACTAACCGGGGGCTCATAGCTAGCTTCCCCAGTTTAAAGCTCCTATGACTACGCGAAAGTTATAAAGCCCGCATATCTGATTGCCTCGTTTCCACTTACACAACCGCCTTCGAGCACCGAGACGTTGTCTAAGGGTTGTTTTGTTATTGAGGAAACACCCTGCATAGTATCTATCAAGGGTTAGAAGCCGACGATGGGCCACTTTCAATTGATAAACGGTCGCAATGGAGTCAAAATAATGATGTAAAGACTTGGCTACATAGAATCATTACACATAATCTGTGATTTTACTCTGGATATCGATCCTTAATTTGGCCACTCGTGCCCACATTAAGGCTCGGGGGCTACTGGGCTTTGCGCTCATTATTTACAAATATTAAAGGGGCACATCGATCACCTGATCTGGTGTTGCCACCCGACCTGTGTCTCGGGGGCTACTGCATTACCAATTCAATGCAGAAAATTCAAAGTGTTTAGTGTTTGGCTTGACCGAACTATGGGCAAACGCGTCTTCGGACAACAATAGGAACCATCTGGACCTATCTAGCTTCAAGCTAATATATTGCGGCAACTCCTCAAGACCCTCTCTCAAGGGCCCGTTCGCCGATCACTATTATTTCTAATATGTTACACTGTGTTTTTATTCCTATGTATGCTGCCGAGCTAGGAGTTGATCATCAGGCCGATTTCGGGCATCAACCTGAGTTTCAGGGGCTACTGGGAACACCGGTTTCATGTTTTCCTTCAGGTGCATCTCGGGTTTTAGACTGATACACACCTTGAGGGCTACTGGATATACATATACTGACTATATACCTCGGCAGAGAATAAACTGCACCAGTTAAAAATATTCACAAAAATCAGCCCGCGGTCGGGGTGGTGCACCACCTCAGAGGCAGTCCGGCATAAAGCTCGGGCGCCAGCGGCTAGCTCCATAGAGGGCATTTCCGGGATTAAGCTCGGCTAAACTCCTTAAACTTTTTTGAACCAACATGATCTATAACATCTTGGATATAGTCCGGCGTTGGAGCTCGGATACAGTCTGGCGTTGGAGCTTGGACACAGTCCGGCGTTGGAGCTCGGATATATTTCGGCGTTGGAGCTCGGAAGCAGTCCGGCATTGGTGCTCGGCTGCAAAAGATACCTCAAAAGATAAACTTACTACAAATAGAAATAAACTAGTTCAACTAGTTATATTAATTTTCTTACTAAAAATACATTAATTCTATTAATTCAACTAGTTCTTACTAAAACTAAACTAGTTCAACTAGTTTATTAATTCACTTACTAATAATTTTAAACACTTACTAAAAACAGTAAAAAAAAGTACATTATACAATAGTAAAAAACTAAAGTGAAAAACAGAAAAAAAAAAGATGGAGGGAGGAGGGGAAGGGAGGAGGAAGGAGAGAG
>NC_041391.1:1142398-1158462 GCF_002162155.2 Triticum dicoccoides | reverse complement strand
GAGGAGGGCGGCCGGAGGAGGAGAGGGAGGAGGGAGGGGAGGAGGAAGTACCTCGGCGAGGAGCAGTGCGGCGGCGGCGGACGATGTATGGGTTCGGCGCGGGCGAGAGCAAGTGAGAGGGAGTGAGTGTGAGAGGGTGAGCCGCTCCAGCATAAGGTAAGTAAGTAGTAGCGCGTTTCAGAGAAATGTGATGCTGCTACATGGCGTAGCAGTAGCGCCGGTCAGTGGTACGTGCTACTTCTAAGTGGGGCTAGCCATCTCCACCCAATACAAATATAGCAGCAGTGCGGTTTCTCAGAACGCTCTACGGCTAAAGTAGTAGCAGTAGCGCGGTCTATTTAAAAACGCTACTACTTAGTAGTAGTAGCGCCCTGTTTTGTGCAGCACTGCTGGTAAGATTCTGTGTATAAGGTTTTCCCTTGTAGTGTATGTGAACCTCTCTTTCTTTGTTACTTCCTATTAATTGTAACGATGACCAATAGCTATGTTTGTGAACTCACAACAAGTTTCAATTAACTCCGTGTATGTGAAGTCATCACTTCTCATAAGATCATCATATAATCTTTCTTGCTGCTATTCTATATTTTTTCTTTTTCTCAAGATCATAGCAAGAAAGCAAAGCCCTTAACTAAAATTACTCTATTATATAACTCTCAAACTAGATTACATAGCGGGAAACACAAAGCAAAACTAAAAGCTAGATCATACTAAAACTTTATTCTACTAGAGCAAGATATTACCAAAAGGATCGAACTAAGAAAAACGATAAAAGAAAAGATGTGATGGTGATTCGATATCGGACACCTCCCCCAAGCTTAGCACAAGCCAAGGGGAGTGCCCATACCGAGGTGTTTAGTTGTCCACGCCAAGGGGAGCAAAGTTACTGAGAGCAGGCCAATCATTGATGGTTACAAACAACAACGCTCGCACGTCAAATTCCTCCTGTTTGTGCTCATCCCACACACGTACACCTTCTATACTCCACAGCTCTAAAAGTTATTCAACTAATGGCCTTAGGTACACATCAATGTCGTTGCCGGGTTGCTTGCGGCCTTGGATGAGCACTAGCATCATAATGAACTTCCGCTTCATGCACAACCAAGGAGGAAGGTTATAGATACATAGAGTCACAGGCCATGTGCTATGTTTACTGTTCTGCTCCCTAAATGGATTAATGCCATCTGCACTTAAGACAAATCATACGTTCCTTGCGTCAGCTGCAAAGTCCTTGCACCTTCTCTCGATTTTTCTCCACTGGAATCCATCGGCGGGTACTCTCAACTTCTCGTCTTTCTATATGTAAAAATTTGTGGAACGCATAAATTTTGCCGAATCTATATTGTATTTGATGAATTTTTGACGAATATGTTTTATAAATTAGAGCATCTGGAGGCAACCTGGGGGCGGCGGCTGGGAACCCGCTTGCCTTCACACCGAAAAAATCGCTGGTTCGCCCCCGAGCGGTGCTTTTTCAAGCCCCTGGGGGGCCAAACGGCTGCAGATGCTCTTACGTGGAAGATGTTGATACGCGACGAGCGGAGTGGGAGAAGCTTACAGAACGAATGAGGGAGAAGAATGTGTATTGACAGGAAAAGCTTCTCAACTTACTTGCTTTGTATTCCTCTCATTACCCAACTTTGTCAGATCTACGAGCTTGTGCTCCTTCACATAGATGTACACACCATGAAGCATTGATTGAATGTAGCACTAAAATATGTGAACAAACAGATGCATATCCGTCCATGACTAAAGATGTACAAGTCACTATTGTTGGAAACTCTTCATCTGTGGTTAGAATATGTTTATTTTTTCTGGAATTTATCGCGTAATGTAAACTATGCACTAAAATCTAATGTCTTCAACTACATTACGGCAGGAATATTATCATATCGACTAGAAGGAGTGATTAACGTACACATGTGCACTCTCGACGGCTGCTCTAGTGCTCTCAGCAGCTGCTCTCGCATTCTCAACAGATGATGCAACGCTATCGGCATAAGCTCAAGTGCTCTCTGTGTATGCTCCGGTACTCTCGGCATAGTTGAGCATGATCTCCATGTACTCAGCCACCCTCACGACAGAGTCTACAGCTGTAGTGTCTTAACGAGGCGGCTCAGCTTCTCCAACTAAATTGCAATAAAAAAACTTGATATTTAGATAGAAGACTTTTTTCATGAAATTTATGAGGATAACAAATAATAGCTTTCCTGCCACACTGTAGGGTTTTCATGAAAGCAAATTGATGAGAAAAGGATAAACTTCAAATGTGCATTAAATTCTATCACAATATAAATTATATAGTGATTCATCGGCACAGTTTAGAAAAATCTACGATAAATATTGTATGATACTGCGTTATAATGTTAGGATAGAACACTTTCTAGACCATGCAGATGCACGGATTGAGTTAGCATGCCTCAGTCTTCTAATGGAAGTCATTATGACCGTAATACATGAGGGGCAATTACAACATATCGTTTGAGTGTTACGATCAACACCAAAACTTATGAGGCTGGTCATAATGGGGTATCTTAGCTGGTATCATGCACTAGGGAATAGCAAAACTGATGATCTAGCGTCGAATTAAAGAAGAGAGGGCATTAGAATAACATAGGGAGTGCCACATTTCTGCTCCCAAGCTCATCTCTACCCTCCCTGACGGAAAAATTCAAAACAAATAAACAAAATAAAAAAATTCTAATTTTTTTTTGCGGTAGATAAGTTTATGGGTGAGGTGCGCACCAAGTGTCAACTCATTTGGATATCTGAGCAGCTCTCAGAAAAAAAGACAAATTCAGGGTTTATAGAAAGTTTACTATTCAGTCACTGTTCTGGCCCCGATTTGTTTTTTTTGGCTGAGAGCTGCTCAGATGTTCAAATAAGTTGAAACTTGGAGAGAACCTCACGCATAAAATTTTCTATCACACATTTTTTTGGATTTATAAGAATTGTTTTAGTATTTATTTTGATTTTTTCTGAGCTGGTGCAGATGAGCCTGGACACCGAATTGAGTTTTTGTAACATAGGTACATACCGTGACATAATAAGTGTTATTCTACTTTCTGTTATGCATGGCCGTAAATAAGGTTATCTATGATATTATTCACTGTGAAGGATTTTTTAACAAAAGGAGGAGGACCCCCGGCCTCTGTATCTGGACGATACATGCAACCACTTTAATAATTATTCACACAAGACCTTACAAAGTTATACAACAGTACGACTAAAGCCACCATATAGGCAACATCTGTCGCTACTCCTATCCAGTTGATGAAGGGATGCTAATAGTCTGGGCCTAATACCAAACAGACCTCGCAGCCAAACCTAACATCTAAGACTTGAGGTCCCAACCAGGATGCCTGTCGGGTATAGGGCACCCACCAGTCCACCGCACTACTTAACCAGGACGCGTGCCGGGTATGAGGCCCCCGCAGCCACCTACCACCAATCCATCTTCAGTGATGTACTGCTGCATCTACCTTGCCCGGTCTAGCTGCCGTTGACGCCACCACGACGCCAGACAACGCCACCATCCTGCGCTTACCCATCACACACGCCCACTGGCGAGACCCCGCTGCTCCATACCGCTGAAACCCGCCGTTGTCGACGTGCCAGATGCCATGCCGCTCCTCCGTCGCGAATAACACTTGCTGCCACTGGTCCCATCCCCTCCGCCTGCAGTTCCTCTAACAGAGCACCCAAACGCCCCAAGCGGTGCCTCCAAGAAGGGTTCGACACACGCATTGCCGCCGCCGCCCAATCGAAGGAGATTTTGGGATTTCACTCGGGCATGGGGTCGGGGTGGAGGGCAGGGAGATCGACAGCACCTGCAAGTAGGAGAAGGGCGACCCTGGTCGACGCCACCGTCGGGATGATCCAGTCATCCAGAGTTTCATCCGGTCCGATGTCACCTCTACCAGCCCCCGCGAACGCACCGGGACCGACGACCACGATCATAAGCCACCAAGTGCAGCGGGAGAGAGCCTGCAGCGCGGAGGAGATCCACCGGCAACTCACTGCCCATGCAGTCAAGATGTCGTTCATCCACCCCCGCGAACGTCGCCAACCGAGGGCGCCGTCGCCATGCCTAACGGGGCCACTGCCCCAGGTCTAGGTTCCTCCACGGGGCCACGCCATCGCCCAAGCCCGCCGTCGACCGATCCCGCTGCCGGTGGGAGCCCGCACGCTACCGGGAGTCCCACACCCATGGATCTTGGCACCTGTGCACCACTGCGAGCCCGCCGCCTCCGCGATCCGCCACACCGTTGGGAGAGCCGCACCCCATGGATCAGGACACCCGCGCCACCACGGATCCGAGAGAGGGAGGAGAGACTCTCCGCCGCCGCCGTCGCACACACGGGCTTTGCCCGGCGGCGGCGGAGGGGGAGAAGGGCGTTGGAGGGTTACTAGGCGGCAGCGGGGTGACGGGAGGCGGACGAGAAGGACCATTCACTATGAAGGTGGTATCATACATTAATAACTTATGCATGGTACCAATATACGATACTCCCTACTGTGAATATCCTGAGTTGGCTTGCACGTGCATAGTTTCCAGCATGCCTCACGCAGAGTATATGTGTAGGGACCAATGACACGGACATGTGCGCACGATCCAGCCACCGGCAAGATCCGCTCCAGATCCTAATCATTGTCTCGCGCCCATGCATGCATGTCAGAAAGGCGATCCACAGGCATGCATACTCATCTATATTGCCAGCCTATATATGGCTGACAAAAATTGTTGGTAGTTGTTTGTCCGCACATCAATGGAAAGGATAGCTGCTACCCTAATTATTGAAAATGTCAGTAGGGACCAATGACATGGACGTGTGTGGTCACGCCCCACACTTGAAATGCACAATCATCAAAAGGCTATTCTTTAGAGCATCTTTCACGGAAGATGTAGATGCAAAACTAACTAACTTTTGCATCTTGGAGATAAAAAAACGTATCTCTAACAGATGATGTAGATGCAAAAAAAAAAAAAAAAATCTCCGCCGACTGGACATGTAAAAAGGGCACCCACGCGCCAACTGCTAACTGCCGTTTGCTATCTTTTCCGCGCGACCGCCGCCTGCCCTCCTCCCACCACCAATGACCGTGGCGCCTTCAGGCGAGGAATACGGGCATCCTACAAGCAGGCGTGGCACAAAGCCATGCGATGCATTGCCTCTCTCTGAGGGACGCCAGAAGGAGTGATAGAAAGTCATGCCGCGTGAATTCACTCCCACGAAGCTAGCATCATGTGAGGTACAAGCGAGCATATAAGAATCGAAGAGGAGAACAGGCTCCATGACCCGCTCAGACCCTCGATGGCGAGGTTTCATGTACGATATGAGAATGATAGAGCCGGTTCCCCCATCAGAGGAATATATGACGGGAATGGAACGCGACGACCAGGTTAATGCTACGTCCAATAGAGCTGAACACATGCAATTAATTTGATTTCAAGGTGTTCTTTTCTTTTCATGGTTATTGCATTTTTTATTTTATTTGCATTAACAATAAGGGGCGTGCTACGCGTCCATCGGCTGATCTTTTTAAAAGATCGGCCAGGCCGCAAGCCTTTTGGTTTGACCCACTGAGTGCCCTAGTGTTACCGTCCACCATTGCAACACTTGCATTGTTGCGAAACATTCTTGCAACAAACATCTTGTTGGACATTTTTTTTGCCGGAGACGTCTTGTTGCAGATTTCTTTTTAGATTTCCTGCAACAACCGTCTTGTTGCCTATTTTTTTCTGCAGCAGACTACTTGTTGCAGGATTATTTCTACAAAATGAAGCCAAGTGGCATCACAGTAGTCGCTCACCACCAAGACTTCCAACTAAACCGTTGTTTTTGCAACGGATACCTACACTTGCCTTCGTGTGGAGGAAGCGTGGCGGGCAACGGAGGCGGCGGACGGACCGTGATTATCAGCAGGCTGAGGACAATCATTTCCCTAACAATAAGCACATGGTGTTCGGTTCGCTAATTCCCACAGCAGAGGAACGGGTAGCAATCATTTTCCATCCCTTACAATAGGGATGAAAACGGCGCGGAAACGGACGAAACCGGGTGCTATCATATTTGTTTTCATATTTTTTGCAGAAGAGGAAATGAATACAGAAACCCCGGAAACGAATACGAAAACCGATAGAACCAAAAACAGACACGGAGCGAATACAAAGCGGACACGGAAACAAAACTGTGTGTTGACCGGAACTTAAAACCCCCCTTGAATCATAGAGAAATACAGACAAAAAGCAAACAAATTTATGAAATTTTTCACATGGCTACAAAATAATATAGTTGTGTTAGCAACAGGGTAGTATTGTAATAACACATGACAATTCCGTATAGGGTCTAGTTGAGTGTGTGGTAGTAAAAGTTGGTCCTCAAATGATCTATTCTTCTCATTCTACTCATTGTGTCATTGTGTGTTCTTTGGTAGATGGGCCACAAAGTAGCCATGGGCCTATAGTAGAAATGGAAATTCCATATTCACGGAAACGGAAAGTTCCGTTTCCACGTCTGTTCCACCGGAAAACACCATTCCGTTTTTGTTTCTGTTTCTGCATAAAAAAATTCATTTCCATTTCCGTTTTGCAAATTTCCGTTTCCGTTTTCATATTTCCTCTCCGTTTCCGTTTTGCCTCCGGAAAAGCGGAAACTTTCCACTCCATTTTCATCCCTACCTTACAATGCTTTCCAATATTATATCTTATCTATATCTATCTATATATCTATATCTATACTTCTACAAATTAGGCACTCCCTAAAAATTCCCACGTTTTTAGAGAAAACCAAAAATTAGGAGCGGTTCATCTATTGGGACCGAATTATAATGGCCCAGATTATAGAAAAGAGTCCATGCATGTCACGTACTACTTTTCCCATATATACACATAAACTAATGCATGTCATGTACTACTCTTCCCATATCCTTTTAGCTCTGGATAACAATCTGTCTTACAAGATGGCAAATGATTAACACATCATATGTAGTAGGATTCTCTTTCTCGATGGCCCAAAAAAGATTCTCAATGGACAAGGTATAACTTTTTGTTCTAATATGAAACTTTTGTCCCTTGTTTCTGTATGAACATAAAAACACAAAATATTTGAAGATTATATTACATATATTTTTCACGATTAGCCTATTTCCTTTTTTAGAATCGTTGTGAAAGAGAAGTATGACATTAAGCTTCCTAAACTATCTTCTACTTTAGAACAAATCAAGGTGCTAACTTCTAGCCACTTCTGCCCAAAAGTTACAATGCAACATTCAAGAAGTTTAGGTGCACCGAACAACTGGATAATGATGTTCTTGATGAGAAATCAATAGGGGGTATATGTTCAGGCAAAGTTAGAGAAAGCCATTGGTCAGAAGCTAAACTTTCCATGCAACCACCATGAAGTACATGATATAGGTTAAATGCTAAGGTAACTAAAGCGACATCTAATGTGAATAAATGGAGCGATTGGTTGAATAATGAGTTACCGCTACATAATTTGATACACTGCACTAGTCATTGTATTATGAACCTTCTTGCTTTGGAGTTGTGCATATCAAGTAATATATGGTAGTTATGGATTCACTAACGGGAAGAACTAACAAATAGTGTTGTTATATTTTGTATACGTGAGACACTTTTTATTTTATTGTAGCAGGAATGCATCAACAAAAATTATACGGAGATTTTGTTTGCCAGTTAATACTATGTAAAGTCATCAACCAATAATCTACAACTTACTCATACAAGTTAAGTTCTATACGTATTGTCTTATCTTTACTAATGTGGTATGCAGCCACTGAAGTAATGTTTGTAACAAAAAAATTATCCACATTTCTATAATTATTCTTCTCTGGATATATTGATGCAAATAAATGAAATAATTGTAATATTTATAGCCCGTGCGAATGCACGGGTTGACGACTAGTATATTTACTAGCTGGAGGTACCTTTTGAGTCTTCATGGTAATCCACATCAGCAAGATTAACGTGGCAATTAGATTTAGTTTCAAAAAACGTAGCAATTATATTTAAAATTTATGGACAAGATCTATGAGAAGCATGTACAATTTTATTAATGAAAAATACAGCAGCTACATGTAAATATTAACCCACCACGTACATCTAAGAGTCTTCAACACCCACGTTAATTACCATGCGAAAAAAAACACCCACCTTAATTAAAAGAAGTGTCAACCAATACAAAATGAGCGTGCCTTCTCCCTTTCTGATGGAAAAAAAAGATAAATACTTCTTTGCAACATACGTTCAAGAATTTTAATGAAAAAGACTGCACCTACATGGAATGAATAAACCAACATGTACATCACACAGTCGCCTGCAAAAAAAGAGTGTCCTAAACACCCACGCTAAGTTTCAACCAATACAAAATCCACCTGTCATCTCCCTTTGTGATGGAAAAAATGATACGTATAATGAGAACTCCTAATGCCCCACCTGAGAGTTGGAGTCCACGTCCCAGTTCCTGCACACAAAAAGAACGTACTTGTTCCCTGTAAATTGGAAAATGGAAACGTACAAATAAGTACTCCTCAAGCATCATTTTATGAAAAAAGAGAGTCAATGCCTGATTCGAAAAAAATATCAATCCTACCATATGAAATGAAGACCCATACTATGATAATTTAATTTGTGAAATCACCTAATTGTAACCTAGCAAGGAAAAATTAAAAAAATTGACATACACAGAAAAATCACATATGAACAAAAACTGTAATTTTATGAGTATTTCGAATAGGAATATTCCACATTCAACCCATTAAAATTGAATCTTACTGGGCAAAAAAATTAAAGTATGAAATATACTGCACTGTTTAATTTTATGCATTTTACATACATTCTCAATGAAGTACAAGATTTTTTAATAATAAAGATAAAGAAGGACTAATGCCCAATGCAATATGTACGAGCGGAGATGATGTGAAACATAGATTAGTGGAGGCAGGATATTTTGAAATGGAAGATAAATTATTAAGTTTTATCCTCGCCCTACAAACTGTAAATGGACCAGCATGACCATTCGCTCTGACTAGAGGAAATAGCATATTAGCAAGCTGACACACATATTATTATTGTTCAACACTGGAAACGATATTTCTCTTTTCTTAATGTAATTATGTGAAGAAAGCAATTGGCTTAGCCTAAGAGTATAAATGTCGATGTGTGCATACAGATCAGAAAGTACATATTACGACTGATTTAAGTCTGCCTACTCAATGTATTCCATCCATGCAACATCAAGTATTATTGAAATATAATATAAATGGAAGGAATTAGGGTAAAGGAAGACAAACCTGATGTCAGAGGACGGTGACGCACTTAGAGAAGTAGTTGTCATTATGTCGGTGCAAATCATTCTTATTGTTCAAAAATTGAATATTTTTACAGAAGTATGCTAAGAAGTTACAACAAAGATTGCTGCCAACTACTCTTTAGGGGTAAGTCAAAGAAATTGATGAGTGCCATTATAAGAGTGTGTCACCAAAATGTTCCTACTTTTGATGCTGATGCAAATGATGTTCCTACTTCAGCAAGAAAGTTTCATCAAATAAAAACATATTAGGATATCTCTGCACCCATCATATGTTTCCAGGAATGTTGATATTATTTTTCAAAATCCATTGTAGTTATTGAAGTCATTGAAAGGGAATCTTCTATGTTAGATATTCGTCTAAAAGTATCAGAATAATCAAATGCGCATCAATATATTTGTAATGTTTGGACGCAAATTGGACATTATTTCAAATATATAGAGTTTGATACTTTGTATCAACTTTGGATTAATATAATCCATATTTTAGTATAAAATTTCGCATGTGCATTAAAGTCTTCCACAACATAAATTACATAGTGATTCGTCGGCTCTGTTTAAAAAAATCTACAATAAATATTATATGATGTTGCCTAATAATGTTAGGATAGAACACTTTGTAGACAGTGCAGATGCACGGATTGATTTAGCATATGCCTCACGCACAATATATGTGTAGGGACCAATGAAACGGACATGTGCCCACGACCCAGCCACCGGCAAGATCCGCTCCAGACCCTAATCATTGTCTCGTGCATATGCATGCATGTCAGAAAGGCCATCCACCGGCATGCATACTCATGCATATTGCCAGCCTATCAATGGAAAGGATAGCAGCTACCCTACACCAGAAAACAAGCCATTATTGAAAATGTCACTAGGGACCAATGACATGGACGTGTGTGGTCACGCCCCACACTTGTAATGCACACTCATCAAAAGGCCATTCTTTAGAGCATCTTTCATAGAAGATGTAGATGCAAAATTAACTAACTTTTGCATCTTCAAGATAAAAAACGTCTCTCTAACAGATGATGTAGATGCAAAAAAATTAGATCTCCGCCGAGTGGAGATGTAAAAAGGGCACCCATGCGTCAACTGCTAACTGCAGTTTCCTATCGTTCGGCGCGACCGTCGCTTGTCCGCCGCCCGCCCGCCTCCTGCCGCCGATTACAATGCAGCCTTCGGGCGCGGAATGGGGGCCATCCTGCACACAGGCATGGCACAAAGCCATGTGGCGCACTGCCTCTCTCTGAGGGGCGCCAGAAGGAGTGAAAGAATGCCATGCTGCATGAATTCACTCCCACGAAGCTAGGTACAAGTGTGCATACAGGAATCAAAGTGGAGAACAGACTCCATGACTTGTTCATGCCCCAATGGAAAGGGTTCATGTACGATATGAGAATGATAGAGCCGGTTCCCGCATCAGAGGAATATATGACACGACTGGAACGTGACGACCAGGTTAAGGCTATGTTCGGTAGAACTGAACACACCAAACTAATCCATGTTGGCAATATATTGATTGTTAGTTAATTTTGTTAGAATGGATAGAGAGGGTTTGGTGAAATCGATGATTATTGCTTGAGCCTCGTAATATATAGAGAGAGTACATGACCTTCTTAGAGTACAAGGCAAGGTAGAACAAATCCTAGGCTATCCTATACTACCTATATAATCACGATACTCAACATCTCCTCGCATTCTAGACCACACGATAAGCCAGAGGCATCATCCAACCGGAGATGATGAAGATGTCGATGAAGTAGATGCGCGCTGTAGTCGATAGACGGCGGCGGGAGACTCAAACCAAAAAGAAACACCGATCAAGACGAACGGCGCGAGAGAAAAGCCCGGCTCAAAAGATAGGGAAAAAGACTCTGTAGGACAACCGATGAACACGAGTGGCGGACGAACGCTAGATATGGGTGGCGCGGCCCCCGGTGGCGATCATTGAGATCGGCCACCCCGGGGGAGGCACGGTGCAGAAGCGACGGTGACGGGTAGAGTTTGGATCGAGATTAGGCTGATAGCATGTTAGAAGGGATAGAGAGGGTTTGGTGAAATCTATGTTGATTACTTGAGCCTCGTAGGCATATATATAGTAAGTACATGATCTTCTTGGAGTACAAGGCAAGGTAGAACAAATCATACGTTATCCTATACAACCTAAATAGTCACGACACTTAACACATTATCTGCATCTCAGACCATGTACTTGATGAACCTCCCAAAATAATGCCTCTTATGTCAACAGCAGTCACGTCACCTTCCAAGAAATGAGACGTCGCCACCATCTCCCAATTCCTCCCTTGTTTCCCCATCGAATTTGCTTGTATGTTTATATTGGCGCATCTAGTTAGTTTTTCATATGAAATTTGATGTTGTTTTTACAAGATTAAAATTTAGGGTTCTTATCCGGGTTAGGACTATGGGTGAAACAAGCTAGGGTTGTCCATGCTAGTTTCTTATCTTGATCTAAGAGTATTTACGTGTGTGTTTATGCATTTTGGCATTAATTTTGAAAATTATTGTCGCCTCATTTTGAACCTATTGTCAACTACTGATCAGTTGTTACGTGGTAGATGTTGACACATGACGAGCGGAGTGGGAGAAGCTTACGGAACGAATGATGGAGAAGAATGTGTATCGCCTGGAAAAGCTTCTCAACTTACTAGCTTTATATTCCTGTCATATGAAGGATTACCTAACATTATCAGATCTACGAGCTCGTGCTACTTCAGATAGATGTACACACCATGAAGCACTGATTGAATGTAGCACTAAGTGTTAATAAAGATGCATATCCGTCAATGACTAAAGATGTACAAGTCACTACTATTGGAAACTCTTCATCTATGGTTCGAATACGTTTACTTTTCGTGGGATGTATCATGTAATGTAAATTGTGCACTAAAATCTAATGTCTTCAATTACATTACAAGGAATATTATCACATTGACTGGAAGCAGTGATTAACGTATAGATGTGCACTCTCGACGGCTACTCTAGTGCTCTCAGCAGCTGCTCTCGCCTCTCAATAGATGATTCAACACTATCGGCATAAGCTCAAGCGCTCTCTGTGTCTGCTCCGGTACTCTCGGCATAGGTGAGCATTATCTCCATGTACTCAGCCACCCTCGCAACAGAGTCTACAGCTGTAGGGGTCTTAACGAGGCGTCTCAGATTCTCCAACTAAATTCCAATAAAAAACTTGACGTTTACATTAAAGACATTTTTCATGAAAGCAGATTTATAAGAATAAAAAATATTAGCTTTCTTTCCACACTGTAGTTTTTTCATGAAAGCAAATTTATAAGAAAAACGCAAAACTTCACATGTGCATTAAATTCTACCATAACATAAACTATATAGTGATTTGTCGGCTCAGTTAAAAAAAATTATGATAAATATTATATGATATTGCGTCATAATGTGAGGATAGAACACTTTCTAGACCGTGCAGATGCACGGATTGAATTCGCATGCCTCAGTCTCGTAATGGAAGTCATTGTGATAGTAATACATGACGGCAAATTACTACATATCGCTTGAGTGTTACTATCAACATCAAAACTTATGAGACTGGCCATAGTGAGGGTATCTTTGCCTGTATCATGCACTCGTGAATAGCAAACCTGATGATGTGGCGTAGAATTAAAGAAAAAAGAGAGCATTAGAGTAACATAGGTAGATACCAAATCAGCCCAAACAATGCATAAACTAGGGTTCAACCTTCTGTCACTCTAACAACCGATCATCTACTTATTACTTCCCAATGCCTTCCTTTAGACCCAAACAATGGTGAAGTTTCATGTAGTCGACATTCACATAACACCACTAGAGGAAAGACAACATACATCTCATTAAAATATCGAATAAATACCAAATTCACATGATTACTTATAGCAAGACTTATCCCATGTCCTCAGGAACAAAGTTAACTACACACAAGGCATATTCATGTTCATGATCAGAGAGTATTAATTATCATTAAGGATCTGAACATCAACTACAAAGAAGTAATCAACACTACTAGCAAGGTACAGGTACCAATCTGAGGTGTTGAGACAAAGATGGATACAAGAGATGAACTAGGGTTTGGAGAGGAGATGGTGCTGGTGAAGATGTTGATGGAGATTGACCCCCTCTCGATGAGAGTATCATTGGTGATGACGATGGCTTTGATTTCCCCCTCCGGGAGTGTGACGCCCCCGATTCAATCATACACTAATCATGCACGCAAACGTGTACGATCAAGATCAGGGACTCACGGGAAGATATCACAACACAACTCTAAAATATAAATAAGTCATACAAGCATCATAATACAAGCCAGGGGCCTCGAGGGCTAGAATACAAGTGCTCGATCATAAACGAGTCAGCGGAAGCAACAATATCTGAGTACAGACATACGTTAAACAAGTTTTCCTTAAGAAGGCTAGCATAAACTGGGATACAGGTCGAAAGAGGCGCAGGCCTCCTGCCTGGGATCCTCCTAACTACTCCTGGTCGTCGTCAGCGGGCAGCACGTAGTAGTAGGCACCTCCAGGGTAGTAGTCCTCATCGTCGGTGGCGTCTGGCTCCTGGGCTCCATCGCCTGGTTGCAACAATCGGGTAAAGAAAGGGGGAAAAGGGGGAACAAGGCAACCGTGAGTACTCATCCAAAGTACCCGCAAGCAAGGAGCTACACTACATATGCATGTATATATGTGTAAAGGGCCATATCAGTGGACTGAACTGCAGAATGCCAGAATAAGAGGGGGATAGCTAATCCTGTCGAAGACTACGCTTCTGGCAGCCTCCGTCTTGCAGCATGTAGAAGAGAGTAGACTGAAGTCCTCCAAGTAGCATCGTATAGCATAATCCTACCCAGCGATCCTCTCCTCGTAGCCCTGTTAGAGAGCGACCACCGAGTTGTATCTGGCACTTGGAAGGGTGTGTTTTATTAAGTATCCGGTTCTAGTTGTCATAAGGTCAAGGTACAACTCCAAGTCGTCCTGTTACCGAAGATCACGGCTATTCGAATAGATAAACTTACCTGCAGGGGTGCACCACATTACCCGACACACTCGATCTCATTTGGCCGGACACACTTTTCTGGGTCATGCCCGGCCGCGGTAGATCAACACGTCGCAGCCCCACCTAGGCACAACAGAGAGGTCAGCACGCCGGTTTAAACCTACACGCACAGGGGTCTGGGCCCATCGCCCTTAGCACACCTGCACGTTGCGAACGCGGCCGGAAGCAGACCTAGCCTAGCAGGCGTACCAGTCCAATCCGGCGTGCCACTCAGTTGCTGACGTCAAGAAGTGCTTCGGCTGATACCACGACGCCGGTTGCCCATATCTTGTCCCACGTGGCGGTTAGTGCGTATAAGGTCAACGACCCAACTCAGATCAAATACCAAGGTCTCGTTAAGCGTGTTAAGTATCCACGAACGCTGAACAGGGCCAGGCCCACCTCTCACCCAGGTAGTCTCAACCTGCCCTGACGCTCCGCCACAAAGATCCACACAGAGGGCCGTTGGGACAAAGGTCCTTTCAGCCCCCAATCCGTGAATCACTCACGGGTGCTCCACAAGCCGACCCGACTTTAGTCACCACATGTATCATGTATAAAGTATATAGTATATACCCGTGATCACCTCCCAAGTGATCACAGCCCGATAGTATAGCACAGCAGACGGACAAGAATGTAGGGCCACTGATGGAATACTAGCATCCTAAACTAAGCAGGTAGGAATGCAGGTAAAGGTATCAACAGTAGTAGCAAGGACAGGCTATGCATCAGAATAGGAATAACGGAAAGCAGTAACATGCTACACTACTCTAATGCAAGCAGTATAGAGAAGAATAGGCGATATCTGGTGATCAAAGGGGGGGCTTGCCTGGTTGCTCAGACAAGGAGGGGTCGTCGGTGACGTTGTCGACCACAGGGGCATCAGCATCGTCACGGGGTCTACTGGAGAGAGAAGAGGGGGGAGAAACAGTAAATACATAGCAAGCAAGTGCATAACAGGACAACAAGCAGAGCTAGACGTGTTCTAACGCGGTATGAGGTGATACCGGTGAAGGGGGGAAACAACCGAGAAAGTATCCCCGGTGTTTTGTGTTTCCGGACAGATGAACCGGAGGGGGAAAGTTGCGAGTTTGAACGTTCTGAGCAACTTTCATGTTGAAAATGATTTAATCCGAGTTACGGATTAAAATATATGATTTTCTAAAGATTTTTTTAATTTCTGGAATTTAATTAATTATTTAATTTAATTCAAAATTGGATTTATGACATCAGCATGATGTCATGCTGACGTCAGGAGTCAACAGGGTTGACTGGTCAACCTGACGGTGGGTCCCGCATGTCATTGACTGATAACTAACTAACTAAATTAATTAGTTTAATTAGTAGATTAGTCAGGTTAATTAAATGATTAATTAGTCTAATCAAGATTAACTAACTAATTAATTAATTAATTAATTAATTAATTAACGAATTTAATTATTATTTATTATTTATTATTTCTCATTATTATTTATTTAAATTTTGTTGTTTTTTATATAAAAACGTTCTGGGGCCGTGGGCCCCAAGTGTCATAGGGCCATGGGGCCTTAGCGGGGCGGGCTACCGGGTGCTGGCGCACCCGAGCGAGCAGAGGGCACGGGTGCCGCCCGAATGGGCACTGCGGGCGCCCGACCACTGGCGTCGGCGAGGGCACGGCGGAGGCGGGCGAGGCTG